>NW_007252281.1:88051-116795 GCF_000164805.1 Carlito syrichta | reverse complement strand
CTGCCCTCCCCTCATCCCAAGATTCCAGCCCACCCTCTCTGCAGATCCACGCCCACTGTGTTTGCCCCCTGGGGTTCTCTGGAATGGCGTTTTATGGGGATCCCAGGGTCTTTTCTCCCCACCCCCCCACCTACAGCCCTGCCTCCAAGGTGGACTGTGGGTGATCAATGGATGCCTGGGGTTAGGGAGTAGGCTTGCTTTCTACTTCACTTTGACAGGGAGATGGAAAGAAAACTAGTGGGGAGAAAAGCCATCTGCTGCTAAACAGAGCGACCATTTCTGGAGGGTATAAATAAGGTATATATAGCTATACAAAAGCCACTTTCTAAACGTTCCCAAAATAGCTCTTCGAAAAATCCATGCATGACGATTAATGGGGAAAATTGACATGCAGGCATGGGGCCCCGCACAAGGACCATAGTTACCAACTTCATTTTGTTTTATTTTATTTCAGAAGACTGTTGGGTTTTTGGGTTTTTTTTAATGTGACTGTGATGTTGACATTTTGCTGATGTTTGAAAAGTGAGCAGAGTATAACTGCTGGCTTCTGCACCCTCTGGGACTGCCACAGCACACGACACTGGACTGAGAGGCAACATGAGCTCTGTGGGATTCTTGCAGCTGGGGACTGGGCAGAGAGGGTGTAGGGGTTGGGGGGTGGGGGGGGATGAGTTCCCGGCCACTTCCAGCCTCACTGCCGGCTGCCAGGGTATTGCTGCCTGGGGTGGGAATTGGGGGAAAATAGCACAGAGACGGCTGCCAATTGCAACTCTAGGGTTGCAGACCCAGGCCCCCCAGGAGAGGGGTGGTCCGCAACCCCCAGAGGGGCACGCAGAGAGGGAGAGAAAAGGAAAGCGTCCACAGGCCTCCAAGAAGATGGTTGAAGACAACCCTGCAAGACCAGTAGACAGGGGAGAGGCTACTGGCCAGAGTTCCCAAGGTCCCAAGGGTGTTCCTTCAGCCTCCTCCCGGCCCCCTAAAACAGTGAGAGCTCGCCCTCTCCGGTCACTGGCAAGCACCCACATCCTTTTTGTGTCTTGTGGCTTCTGGAGCTCTTGCACGACAAGAGAGCCCATGGAGGGTGCCGAACAGCCATGAGGACTGGGCACCGGCTGGTGCTGCGTGACCTTGAGCAAGCCAGCCCCCACCCTGACCCTGCCCCCTCGGTGAAATGAGGGGTTGGGCTGCTCGGTGCTTCCAGCTCTTCCTTCTAAGGTGCAAGTGATGGCACATTCATTTTCCAATGTAGGCTGTCCCCAGGCCCCAGTCCAAGGCAGAAGAGAAGACCCAGGAAAGGGCAGGGGTGGTGGTCTCAATCATAGGATGTAGCAGGGAAGAGAATGCGGAGTCACCCAGAAGTAGCCCTCCAATTTCTCTCTCTCTCTCTCTCTCTCTCTCTCTCTCTCTCTCTCTGTGTGTGTGTGTGTGTGTGTGTGTGTGTGTGTGTGTGTGTGTGTGTGTGTGTGAAGGGCAGAACAGAAGGCAGAGATACCCACGGAGAAAGTCAACCAGTTCTCCTGCTTCTGATGAAAGACAGAGAGGGCAATGGGGATTTCTGGGACAAGCAGGCCACCCCAGGGTTTCCTAAGTCCACAGATGCCTTTGTCTGCAGTACCTGATCCCGGGCTGGGGCTGCTTTTGTCCATCTAGAGACACAGCCTGCAGCGTTTAGGGCAGAATGGGTGACTCTAGTGTCTGACCTTCTGGCCTGTGGGGTAAAGCCCCATGATTCTCCAAAAGGCCAGGCAGAGAGAGAGAGAGGGTCAGGAAGGGTTTTCAGGCCCCGGCAGCCCCTTCTTCAGCCCTGTTTTGGTTTTTGTTTTTTTTTGAGTTAGCGTCTCACTCTGTCACCCAGACTGGAGTGCAGTGGCCACTCCCGGCCACCGCAGCCTCGACCCGCTGGGCTCCGACAATCCTTCCACCTCAGCCTTCCAAGTAGCCGGAATTACAGGCATGCACTACCACACCCGGCTGATTTTTTGATTTATTTAGAGATGAGGTCTCACTGGCCAGGCGGGTCTCGAACCCGCGGGCTCAGGCAATCCACTCACCTCAGCCTCCCAAAGGCGCGGGATTACAGGCTGAGCCACTTAGCCCGGCCCAGCCCTAAGTTTAAAAAGAGTGGGACTTCAGAGGGACTCAGACGTTTCTCATCCCTAGCTCTCAACTGCTCCTACTCCCATTCCTTGAAGCCACCATGTTGATCAGAGCTACCCTAGGCTGTCACCCTGGCCCAGAGGCTGGCAGAGACACCCGACTCTGTCCCGTTCACATTGCTGTCATGGCCTCGAGCGAGTCACTTCACCAGGTTCCACATCCCATCTGCAGAATGAAGGTTCCAGGGTCCGCCTCATAGGGACATTTTAATGTTAAATGAGGTAATTATGCAGCGTCTGTAGCGCAGTGCCCAGCATACACTAGGTGTGGATACGTAGGGGCTGTTTTTGCGGTCAACATTGAGTTACTGCCCAGGCCACTTGCCTTGCTTCGGTTTCATATTGAGAAACAGCTGACATTCACTAAGCCCCTACCCAGAAGTGGGCACTTTCCTGACCCGACCTCATGTGGGTGTCTGTTTGCCCAGCCGTCTGCCTGCGTTCTGGGCTTATACCTGGCATTGCCCCTTGGTGCTGCTGTCCTTGGTTCCTGTGGGTTTCCTGGTTTCCCCATCAGTGCCCATGTCCTCCAGTGCCTGTTGCCTGGTCTCAGCTTCCACTCCACTCCTCCTCCCCACCCGTGGTTCCCCAGGATGCAGGCAGCAGCTCAGACATAGCACAGCTCCTGGGTGTTTGCCTGCAAATGACCTGCGCCCACTGCCATCCCTGGCCCCACACCGGCTCCCCTGTTCTGACGCCATCTGCTTTTTCTGGGGCCTGCCATAGCCCTCAGCCCTGAGCGGACAAATCTAGAACCTCATTGCCAAACCAGCGTCCCATTTGCTTTGCTTCCTGCCTGGCATTTGTTTCCCTCCATAGTCTCTGTGGGCTCTTTTCTATTCCGCCGTGACACCCAACTCCCGATCCTGTACTCTTTGTGGAGTCTTAATACCCCAACCCGCTCTTAGACTCCCCTCCTCCCTGTTCTCCTCCCGGGCCCAGTCCTGGCCACATCTGTACACTCTGTCAAACACAGCTCAACGCTTTATCTCTGTCACCAGCAGTCACTGCCCCAAAGGAGCTTAAACCAGCAGCCATATTTATACTTTAACAAAAACTCTAAGGGAGGCAAATCTTGAGCCCAAAGGAATGAGCCCCAGTGGTAGGATATTAACCATTGTAATGGGTCATGAGGGTCAGATATTTAGGACAGAGCTGCCTTCTCCTCTGTTCCTCTCAGAGACCTCAGTTGCTTCATGTATTTTGGGGATTTAATTGCTAGGTTCAAATATGTTTATAATTGTGATATCTTCTGGATGGGTTGAGCCTTAATTATAAGGTGCCGTTCCTTGACTGTAGTAGCATTTTGTGTCTCAGAGTCTATTTGGTCTGATATTAATATGGCCGCCACTGCTGCTCACCTCTTGTTGCTGTTTCATTGTATATCTTGTGTGTCCTTTTACTTTCAACCTATTTGTGCCTTTGAATCTAAAGTGAGTCTCTTGTAGAAAGCATGTAGTTGGATCATGTTTTTAAAAACTTATTCTTCCAATCTCTTTTAATCGGAAATTCTAATTTGTTTACATTTAATGTAATTAAGAAAGTAGAATTTGCCATTTTACTATTTATTTTTCATAGATCATATGCCTTTTCTGATCCTGTGTTCTCTCATTACTGCCTTCTCTTATGTGAAATACTTCCTAGCATACCATTTTAATTTTCCTACTTTATTTAATATATATTTTTAACTTATTGCCTTGGGGATTGCCATTGATATCTCAATTTATAACAATCTTTTTGGATTAATATCAAGTTCATTTCAATTTATATACAAATATTGCTTCTGTAGAGTTCCCTTGTGTTGAGATTATCACAGATTATATCTTTATACATTCTGTACCCATCAACATAGACTTATAATAATTTCTTTATGCAGCTATCTTTTAAATGTGATAGAAAAAAGGAGTTATAATCAAAAAATAAATGTATACTGTCATCCATATTTAAATATATAATTACTTTTACCAGTGCTTTTTATTTCTTCAAATTGATTCAAATGACTATTGCATGAATTTTCATTTCATCCTGAAAGACTCCCTTTAGTATTTCTTGTTGAGCAGGCCTGCTGGAGACAAACTCTCTGTTTCTGAGTATCTGGAACTATATTAATTTATCTTTCAGAAATGAAGGCATTTTACCAGATATAGAATTTTTGATTGGGTGAATCTTTGTTTCAGCACTTTGACTATGTTCTCCCACTGTTTCTGACCTTTGTTGTTTCTGATGGGAAATCAGCTGTTAACCTTATTGATGCTCCTCTGTATCTGATGAATTATTTCTCTCTTTGTGCTTTCAAAATTCTCCCTCTTTCCAACAGTTTAATTTTGATGTATCCAGCTGTGGATGTCTTTGAGTTTATCCCACTTGGAGTTCACTAAGCTTCTTGGATGTGAAGATGAACAGTTTTCATCAAATTTGGGAGGTTTTTAGTTATTATTTCTTCAAATATTCTTTCTACCTCTTTATCCTTCTCCTTTTCTTCTGGGACTTCCATTATGTACATTTGGCATGATTGATGGTGTCCTACTGCTTTCCAAGGCTCTGTACATTATTATTTACTTTTTTTCCTCAGACTGGATGATCTTAATTGATCTATCGTCAAATTCACAGACTCTTTCTTCTGCCTGCTCACTATGTTATTGGATTTCTCTAGTGAATTTTTTTATTTCCATTATTGTACTTTTCAGCTCCAGAATTTTTATCTGGTCCCTTGTTATAATTTATCTCTCTTTATTTATAGACTGTATTTGATGAGATATTGTTCTCATACTTTCATTTAATTCTTTGGACAATGGTTTCCTTTAGTCCTTTAAGCATATTTTTAAATAATAACTTAGATTTAAAAGTTCAAAAACCTTGCATTGGTAGTATCTACTCTTTGCACAAATCAAGTTTTGCTTGTCAGTCCCTCCTTCCATCCTCACACTCCACACAGCACCCCTGGGACTTTGGTCTCTTTCCTTAGCTCAACCTCTAACCTCCTCCCAAAAATTCATTCTTTCTTTGGATTGTAAGAAGGAGGAGATCCTTCAGGTCTGAGAAGCCATCCCCTCTACCGGAGCTTCCGGATGGCCTGCTGAAGATGAACCCTCTAAAGAGGTATCCAGTTTCTTGGGAAAGTGAGGAGAGACCACACATTCTCAGGAAGTACTCCCTGTCCTCCTGCCAAGAATCCAGTCATCCTGCCAAGCTTCTCTTAAAAATGATGGGATAGCATAGGGGAAGACTGCAGTCAGGGCAAATCTGAGACTTTTTGTCGTTGTTGTTGTTTGATTGATAGGTTGTTTTTTTTGTTTTTGGGTTTTTTTTTTTTTTGAGTTGGAGTCTCACTCTGTCACCTGGGCTGGAGCACAGTGACATGCTCATAGCCACTGCAATCTTGACCTGCTGGGTTCAGGCAATCCTTCTGCCTCAGCCTTCCAAGTAGCTGGAACCACAGGCATGTGCCACCACATCTGGCTGCTTTTTAAAATTTATTATAGACATGAGGTCACACCAAGTTACCCAGGCCGGTCTTGAACCCCTGGGCTCAGGCATTCCTCTCACCTCCACCTCCCAACGTCCTGGGATTACAGGCATGAGACACTGCACCCGGCTTGAAGCTTTTTTTTTACAGGCAGCTTCATTACCTCAAAATAATAAAATTATAGTACACATGCATACACAAATCAAGACTTAAGTGGCCTGTGGCTGCTGGTTGCCATCAAAGTCCCAATGTGGCTTTCGGGACTTGTCCTTGGAGTACTGCCACCTCCTCTTCTTTCATCTGGGGAACAGAAAGAGGCTGCACAAATTCAAACCAAGTATAGTCAAAATCCACAGGATTTGCTTCATTGGTTATTCCCTCCCTTCTTCTCTGGGGGTGGAGGGTGACAGGATACAAGCACTTTTGAAACCTCCTTTCTCACTTCCGAACTCTGCTGATGCGTCTACATATTAATTACTAGCAATAGCAGTAGCAAAGAACATCGTCACCTCTTACACAATCCAGTGGAGCCAATTTAATCAAAGTGTCCTACTTAGGGAGAACATTGCTAGAAATGATGGAGATTGGGAAACCATATGGTGCTTGGCAGAGGCCCTGAAATCAATGCAGAAATTGAGAAGCTCGGGCGAGGCATGCCATTTATCATCCTGGGGCCAGGGTCAATTCAGGTCCAAGAGCTGACCTTCTTACAGAGCTTGGACTTTGGCTCTGATTCTTAGGTGGCTCTTGCCGGGCCTTGTCATAGCACCCGGAGACTTCTCTCCCAACAAATGAGGACTCTCAGGCCCAGGGAGGCCTGGGCTATCATAGTGAATTATGACTGGATCTATCTGACCTACAAAAACAAATGTCACCCGTACACAACACTGCAATGCTAAGCAAAAAATGCCCAAAGATCATGAACGGAGAGCATGAGGTTTTTTAAAACTTGGAAACAGAAACCGAAACGTGGCGCTGAGGACGGATTTGGGAAACGTGTCTGAACTGGAATTTATTGAGCACATGTAGCCCTAGGTCAAAGGCAGAGTGACAGGGAGTGGCCCAACATCAGGTGCACGGGCTCCCCCGGGCCACATTGCAGTGCTACTCATTACAGCATTCCATATGGTGCTCCCTCATCCACACTGCCCACAGGGCTCTAGGGAGCTAAACACACTGGACTGAGCTCCTGAGGGCAGGATCCTTCATTCCTGTAGCCTCGCGTTTGGTACAATGTCTGGCAAACGATCCCCGCCTTGTAAGAGCAGTTGAGAACAGAGCGTCCTTTCTCAAGAGCAAGGCCACCCCCTGGTACGCCGCCCTGCTGGAGCCCCAGATCCCAGAGGCTAGACGACTGGGCCTGTGGCCTAGGTAGACCCTAGGGTTTGCCTTGCTGGTTCAAATGAGGTGATGCTTCTAGCTTTTAAAACAAAGTGCTGGTGTGTTCCAGCTGCTGCGATTCAATTGCCTTCCAGACAGCGTGATGCCCCTCAAAGCATCCATCTCAACACCCCGCGGCCTCCCCAGCTGCCACGAGTAGCAATCCATTACCCACAGGCAGCCCCACAACTCAATTTGACTCGGGGCCCCATGGCTCTGTGCATAAAAGATGCTTCCCTGCCCTGTTCTCCTCCTCCCCGGTGTGAAACCAGCCGTCCTTACCCTTTCCCAGCTGTGCCTCTCCCAGAACCCTCCTCCAGCCCACAGAGACCTGCTCGGAATAAGAGCCTGCCCACAAAATGTGTGGCCCTGGATAGAATCTGGAAGAGCTTGAGGCTCTGAGCCTGCTTCCAAGTCTGCGAAATAGTGCTGTCTGCCTTACCCCCTCGCAGGGGAGTGTGAAGGTCGAACGAGGACTCTCGGGAAAGAGCTTAGTCAGCTGAAAGACTCCCAAACCAATGGGAGTTACATCATCATCTGTCTCCCGCGCAAGAGACCAGAACAAAACAAAATACACAAGAGAGAGAAAATCCCACACTTCTTGGTAACTGGAGAGGCTGGCGCGAGAGCACTTCCCATTTCCTCGGGAAAGGAAGCTAAGTGTTTGTGTTCCTGCAAGCCAGACACTCTCCTCTAAGAGCGCTCCCTATCTTTCCACTCTGCTTTGAAGTTGGACAGGGGGCCAGCATCGCGGACTACAGATCGTCTCACCAGCAGGGTCCTGGCCCATGCATTTTGGTATTTACCGGGGCCTGGGACATGGTAGACACTAGGTGGGTGCCTGGATGAACGTGTTGCCCAGTCGAGACTTTACATAGCCCCTTCCCCATGGAGCTACCTTTACATATATGGTTTACACTGGAATGGAGGAAAGCTTCTGGAGACGGATGGTGGTGACGGCTGCTCACAGCCTGGTGAATGTACTTGATGCCATTGAAGTGTACACGGCTCAATGGTTAAAATTGGAAATCGAATGTTATGTATATTTCACCACAATAAAATATTTTTTTTTTTTTAGTAAAAAACACTTCACACCGTGCGCGGTGGCTCACGCCTATAATCCCAGCACTTTGGGAGGCCGAGATGAGAGGATCGCCTGAGCCCACAGGTTTGAGACCAGCCTGGGCAACTTGTGAGACCTCATCTCTACAATAAATCAAAAAATTAGCCAGGCGTGGTGGTGCGTGCCTGTAGTTCCAGCTACTTGGAAGGTTGAGGCGGAAGGATCGCCTGAGCCCGGCAGGTCGAGGCTGCGGTGGCCGGGAGCGTGCCACTGCACTCCAGCCTGGGTGACAAAGTGAGACTCTGACTCAAAAACAAACAAAACAAAACAAAAACCACTTCACAAACACTTAGGAGTGAATGAAGGATCTGATTCTCGTTGGTCCCCAACAACCGAGGTTCTAAGATGCTCAGTGGTCGTCTCTGGTTGTATGAAGAGATGACAGCCTCACTCACGGCCTCGGGTGCTTGAGGGGAGGAAACACCTGGAAACCCACACAGATAAATGAGCAGGCCCCACAAATGCCACCACAACATCTCCTAGGCTTCCTTCCCGGGAGGGCCTCACCCACCTCACCCCATGCTGGACTCTGCAGGGGGAGGGGCTTGGTGCTCCTTGACCGTCTGTCCTTGCCCGTGAACATGTTTCTCCTTGGGAGTTTGACCCCACCACCTGTAGACAAGCTTCCAGCTGATGGTGGATGGGCCTCCGTATCCTGTAGGCCAACAGGCGCCCCTAGCCTGGCTCCTGAGGAGACGGCAAGGGTGTGTTAAGTGACAACAAAACAAAAAACAAGTGGCAAAGTCTTCTGTTGTTCCTGGAAATTTGTTGCACTGACAGTAGCAGGAAATACATTAATTAGAACACAGAATTACAAGGGGGACCCCCTCAAAAACTGAATTACTATTTGGAGGGGGGAATCCCTTGTCATATAGGCTTCCCCTGCTAGATAAATGTTCTAGGAACCCACTGGCATCCGTGAACAGCTACTGTTGCTGTGAGAGGCTGCGTTCAGCTTCAGTAAATTTTGGGGAGGACATCCTTTCAACACATTTGCCAATTTCATAATGGGTGATTTAGGAGTGTGTCTGTCCACACCATGCTAAGTGTCTCTCAGTTTTTAACCAAAAATGGCATGGCCCAGTGTCCCTCCCCCCCATTCACCCATTCTTGTCCTGAGTGACTTTTTTTGTTTGTTTGCTTCCCTGGATGAAAAAAGTCCTCAAAGAGACATGTTTTGTTGATGCAGAGGAGGTGAAACGACAGTAGATACACTGAAAGGCATCAAAATTGACAAGTTCAAAAACTGTTTTGAGTCATGGAAAAGGCATCTTGATAGGTGTATTGCAACACACGGAGAGTACTTTGAAGGTGACTGAAGTTGAAACATGGAAGAATAAATGCACAATTTTCTACACATAGATTCTGGTTTTGGGGGGCCCTCCCTCGTATATTGGTTTTACAGAGATTCACGTTTAATAATTGATAGAAAAACTAGAAACTAGCATAAAAGGACTGGCATAGACAAGGGACCCCGAGTTTCCTGTTTGGGGACGAAGGGGTGACTTTGGCATTCAGCTTGTTCTGAGTGACTTGAGAGGGCAGGATTAGAACCGGCAAAGGCTGAGCTTAAGGACTTCAATTTATCCCGGGGGGAATTCGTGTCAGAGAGCGCTGTCCAGCTAGGGAACAGCTGCCTCATTAGGTAGCGAGCTTCCTGACACTCTGTTCTTAGAAATGTTGGTGACAAACTGGCTGCAGTGAATCACACGGCTCCTGGCTACACCTGCCAGCCCTGGACCTGAGGGCAAAGTGAGAGGGTGCGGCATAAGGCGTCCAGGCGAGGCCAAGCTAGGACGCTTGCCAGGCCGGGAGCACTGTGGGCTAGTTCGTTTCTCTAGTCAGTTTCCTTCCTTTAACCCATCTCTTCTTCCCTCTCCCGGCGGCTGGACTTCTTCAAAGCTCCACTCCTCACCCCCCATCCCTCCCCTCTGGAAAGCACCTGGCCTAGAAGTCTATCCGGGAGAGCTTCGTGCTGGCAGCATCCCTGGCAGGGGTGGGAGGTGCTGGATCCTAGCCAGAGCCCTGCCCGCTTCCCTATTGTGGCAAGTGAAATTACCAGCTTCACGCTGCGGCTCTATTTAAATCAGCCTTTCATGTCTGATGGGTTTAAAAATATTCTAGGAGTCAGTCGGCATCTTAAATACGAGAAACACAAACACGTAAATGAAGCTGCATCCTGCCTTCCTCTTGCCCTCCCCGCCTCCCCCTCCTTCCCTCCCTCCTGTGCTCCCCTAGCTGCTTTTTCATTCATGAGGCCCAGCTCCTGTCTACCCCTCATCCCACCCCCTCCCCAGGCCCCTCAGTGGTGCAGGAAACCCGAAGCCTGAAGAGTGGCTGGGAGCGCTGGGGTCTGTGTTTCCCCCAACTCGCAGAGGCCAGTGAGCCCCCCTTGTGAATGCGGGGTGCCCTCATTTCCAGCCACGCCCCATCTGGCCGGCTGGGTCCCCCGCACTGACTCGTGTGTGCATTGACTAGTGTGGCCAGGCTCACCATGCTCCTGCCTCGGTCCCAGACAGGAAGGAGACGACGGCCCAGGCTGGAGGAGGGCCATGCCGGGGACTGCGGTCTGTGGGCAGCCGTGCTGGCTCGTGGCCCACCAACCCTCGCTGCCCATAGGGGGCTTCACACCAGCTTTCAAAAATCTTCCCTCTCAGTGCTCTGGGAAGGGGGATTGCTGCCCCAGAGCCCACCAACTCTAGATAAGGCAATGCACCCGTGAGAGCTTCACAGCCCCGGTGGCGGCAAGGTTCCCGGCCTGTCCTCTCGCCACAAAGGATGGACGTTCACTGGAAACCCTGGTGGGAGCTTGAACCACTTCCTTTGATCTAACCCAGTTTTCTGCAGCTGACCATTAAGTTATATTTTCTCCCATCCCAAGTGTCATCCCTGTGAGACTTGGTGAGTGGCCCCAAAGCTTGTCTTCCATGGGTGGGCAGGAAGACAGCAGCCAGGCCAGCGTGGCCATCCTTGGAACCAGGAGAGCAGTTTCACCTGGACATGGCAGTACAGTCCTTAGCCTAACCCAGAAACACAGGTGACAGACTAGCTCTGGGCTCTCAACCTTGGATGCAGACACCACCTGGGGAGCTTGTCTTTATTTTCACTAGTTGGCTTACTTTTATTTACTTTTAATTACATTTACTTTTTAAAAAACATAGGTCAGGCATGGTGGCTCATACCTGTCATCTCCTTGCTTTCGGAGGCCAAGGCAAGAGGATCATTTGAGCCCAGGAGTTTGAGACCAGCCTGGGCAAAATGGTGAAACCCCATCTCCACAAAAAATTTTAAAAATAGCTGGGTATGGTGGCATATGCCTGCAGTCTTAGCTACTAGAGAGACTGAGGCAGAGGGCCCTTGAGTTCAAGAGTTGAGAACAGACTGGGCAACCTATCTCCTAAAAAAGACCCCATCTCTTAAATTTCTTTAAGCAATTAGCTGGGCTTGGCAATATGCATCTGTAGTCCTAGCTACTCAGGGGACTGAGGCAGCAGTATCGCTTGAGCCCAGGAGTTCAGAGCTGCAGTGATTACCATGACTGCACCACTGCACTCCGGCCTAGGCGACAAAGTAAGACCCTGTCTCTAAAAATCAGTAATACCAATCCTTTTCCATGCCTGCCACCACTGCCAGAAATTCTGATTTAATTAGAATCTGGAAAAGCTTTATATTTATATTGTTGAACATTACTATTGTTGGCAACAATGGTAGCAGAATGGGAAAATCACCAATCTCACAAGTGTGCAGACATTTTTTCCTTGACCTTGGATCTGCTCCTTGATGCCTCTGCAGCTTCACTCATACTGCCCGTTCTTTCTAGACTAAGAGAATTTTGGTGACCTGCTTGTGGCCATGCAGCAGGTCATTCGTGAAGCAGATGGCCCAAGAGAGTGCTGAGGTCCCCGAGTCCTGCCAGGTCCTCTCAGTGACCAGGCCTCAGTAGTGCCAGCTTCTGATTGCCTCCACTCAGAGGGAAGGAGGTTTGGGCTACACTGAGCCATCGTGTGTCTGCGGGTACACAGTACACATTTGCACACACACACACACACACACACTAGCACAGGTGACAACTTAAATTTCACCCTCACTCTTCCTCTAGTCCTACCGCTGATGGCCTGAAATACTTTCCATCTGAGTTTGAATATGTGCCGAGATGCCAAGCAATGCTCTGTGCCTTTGGAATACAAAAATTAAAAAACTAGGAATCCAGGAGCTCAAAGTCAGCAAAGGACATACACCAACAAGCAGGTCGAAAGCAATGAGAAGCCGGGCTCGGTGGCTCAGCCTGTCATCCCGTGTCCTTGGGAGGCTGAGGTGAGTGGATTGCCTGAGCCCGTGAGTTCAAGACCCGCCTGGGCAACTTGGTGAGACCTCATCTCTACAATGAATCAAAAAATTAGCCGGGCACGGTAGCGCGCGCCTGTAGTTCCAGCTACTTGGAAGGCTGAGGCGGAAGGACCGCCGGAGCCCAGCAGGTCGAGGCTGCGGTGGCCGGGAGCGGCCACTTCACTCCAGTCTGGGCGACAGAGTGAGACTTCGACTCAAAATAAATAAATAAATAAATAAAGAGATCTCAGCCGGGCTCAGTGGCTCAGCCTGTCATCCCGTGTCCTTGGGAGGCTGAGGTGAGTGGATGGCCTGAGCCCGCGGGTTCGAGACCCACCTGGGCAGCGAGACCTCATCTCTACAATAAATCAAAAAATCAACCGGGCATGGTAGCGCATGCCTGTAATTCCGGCTACTTGGAAGACTGAGGCGGAAGGATCGCCGGAGCCCAGCGGGTCGAGGCTGCGGTGGCCGGGAGCGGCCACTGCCCTCCAGTCTGGGCGACCGAGTGAGACTCCAACTCAAAAAAAAAAAAGCAATGAAAGAGGGTCAGTGCAGAACGCAGGCTGAGCATCCCTCATCTCAAAGCTGCCATCCCCCGTGCTCCGAACCTAACGCTTTTTGAGCACTGACATGAAGTCAAGTGGAAAACTCCACACTGACCTCAGGTGACGGACCACGGCCAAAACACAGGCAAAACTTTGCATCACGCACAAGACTATTTCAGATGTCGAATAAAATCATCCTCAGACTGTGTCTAAAGCTTAGGGAACATGAATGAGTTCTGTGTTTAGACTTGGGTACCATCCCCAAGACAGCTCATCGTGTGTGTGCAAATACTCCAAAGTCCGAAAGACCACTGGCGCCACGCGTCTCGGAGAAGGGATCTTCAGCCTGTACTTTGGGAAGTGAGGGACATGGGGAGTGAGGAACAGGTGGGACTTTGCTGCCCCCCAGGTGGGAACAGGAGGAGGCCTGTAGGCAGCCTCACTCTGAGGGAGGACTTGACGAGCAGTCGGAGGGATGACCAAAGGAAAATCGGAGAGGGAGCACTGACCGGGCTCCACACGGGCTGTGAGGCCAGAGCACAGTGGTGGGATCTGGATTCTGGGGCAATCAGGGAAGGCGGGAGAACGGAACAGGAGAGCCTCTCCGGGCCAGAAGGAGTTCCAGCGTCAGACTGAGGTGACAAGGAGCCATTGGAGGGTTTTAAACGGGATGGCAGGATCAGATTTGGAAGAGGAGTGGACAAGACAGAAGGCAGGGAGCGTGTGGGGAAGGCCGCCCTCGTGCCAGCTCGCCGTGGTGAGGGGGCCCAGGGTGTGGTGGTGAGAGAAAGACAAAGGAGGGGGCTTCATAACCAAGCAACCTCCACTCTCAGAGTGTTCTGGGTTTTTCTACAAGCCAGGCTGTGCGTGCATGCGTGCGTGCGTGCGTGCGTGTGTGTGTGTGTGTTGTTTTCTTTTTCAGAAAAAAAGAGTCTGTCTTCATCACCCAGGCTGGACTGCAGTGGAGAGATCATAGCACTTTAACCTCAAACTCCTGGTCTTAAGCAACCCTCCCACCTTAGCCTCCCAAATAGCTGGGACTACAGGTGAGTGCCACCACGCCTAGCTAATTTTTTTCCCTTTTAGTTTTTTTTTGTGGAGACAGAGTCTCACTATATTCTCCAGGCTGGTCTTGAACTCTGGACCTCAAGAGATTCTCCTGTCCCAGCCTCCCCAAGGGATGGGATTGTAGGAATGAGCCACCGCGCCCAGCTCCAGGCCATATTTTTAACCTCAGTCTTCCCCTAGTCCAGCTAGTTTCCAGGCTACCTAATGGCACTTTCCTCATCCCTAGACTTCTAGTCATTAAATCTCAAACATTGAATTTTTCAAAATTAAATCCAGACAGCTTCAGGAAGGGGATTTCTCAGAATGAGGGAGGACATGGGGATTATACACTGCAAGCCACACTGAGTTTTGTATCATTCATTACTTGGCTTTTTTTTGTTTTGGTTTGTTTTGAGTCAGGGTCTCACTCTGTCGCCCAGGCTGGAGTGCAGTGGCACGATCATGGCTCACCTTAACCTCAACCTCCTGGGCTCAGGGGATCCCTCCTCCTCGGTCTCCCGAGTAGCTGGGATTACAGGCACACACCACCACACCCAGCTAATTTTTGTGAGACAAGGCCTTGCTGCGTTGTCATTCATGACTCTGAATTCTCCAGGCCACAGTTTCTCCATGAACGTGAATAATCAAAACCAGCCTTGTTTTGTGGCCTGGAAGGGAACAAGAAGAAAACCCATGTGAAGACAGCACTGCAGACAAGTCACTTCCACAGTACTCTCTGGGGAAGCTGAGGCCCAGTGTGAGTGAGGATCTGCCTCAGAACCAGGCCAGGGGATGGCAGAGCCGCTGAGACTTATCTAGCCCCAGGACCCTCAGGCTCAGGGCCACGGTCCCTGCATTCAGAGGCGGCACATGGTTTGCGCTCCATGTCCGTCGACGGGTCATCTCTCACCAGACCTCCCCGATCCTGGACACGCCCCGGTGCTCCCCACTCCTCCCCTCTCCTCTCCCCCACAGGGCCCCAAGAGGCCACACCTCCAGGGACCCACTCGATAGAAACACTTTGCACAGTGACACCTGAAAGAGAATCCAATCAGAGATCATCAACCGGCAACACTCGCAGGGACAAATTAACTCCCTGCCTGGGTGAGTCACCCGGTCCGGGCCAGCCGTCAGCCAGGATCCTTAATTCCATTTCCTTTCAGTTATTAAAATGATTTTCCAAGAGATAGCCCCTCTCAGCAGAGTCACAGACTAATAAACCGCAGTCAAGCGCCTGAAGAAACCTCGCGTCTCGGCCTGCCCTGGCATTTCCTCCAGCTGCTCGTGGGCAAAGCCTCCGTGATGACTTTCTGCAGCCCTGGCGGGCACTTCATTTCCTCCCCAAGTCTTTATTTCTCATCCCCTACCCCCCAGCCCCACCCTGTCCCCCCAAAATAGGCCCAAGCAGCCATTCTGCCCTCCTCCACTAAAAAGCTGGCAGCAGGATCTTCTTAGAAACGTCCAGCCCAGAGTCACAAAATTAAGAGCCGCGGAGTTAGAAAAGCACAGAGTCGTCAAGTGGGGTGGGGACCTGGAGACTGTTCTAGGCGAAAACCTGCATTTCAGAAATGAGACGACTTGAGGCTCAGTGAAAGGGAGTGAACGGCCCGAGGTCACACAGTCGGTTCTGAGATTCAGAGCAACAGGCATGTCAGCAATTGCCACAGATGTCACGGTCACACACCATCATCCACTCATTCGGGAAACAGGCATCGAACGCCCACGATGGGCCGGGAACCGCTCTCGATGCTGAACATTCGTGAGATGCAAGGCCTGCCCTCCAGGAGATCACAGTCGAGTGGGGAGATAGACCCAATAACCACACAGCACGGTGAGTTGGGCATACACGCTAGGCTCTGCTCACCTCCAGGGGGCACAAGGAGCCTGGTGGGTCTCAGAAGGGGCCCGTGTGCCCAAGCCTGGAGGGGTGCAAAGCCCAGCACAATTCAGAGCGTAACGTGGTCACAGTCCTCACTGCTATGACGTGGATTGCGTACCCTGTACCAGGCACACTTCTCATTTCATCCTAACTGCAATCCTATGGGCTAAGTGATATGATTACCACCAGTTTACAGGGAAGGAAACTGAGGCAGACAGAGGCTAAATGACTTGCTCGAGGTTATGCAACCAGAAGTGGGAGAATCAGGGTTTGAACACGGTCCTCCAGCTGCAGGGTCCACACTCCTAACCACTGCCTCGTGGGTCCTTCAGCCCAGGTGACCCTGGGTCCTTAGTTGGAGATGCCACAGGAAACCTTGACCGATTATGCACAATGCAACAGCTCACCCTGAGTCTTGTTCAATGCCTTCCAATCTTTCAGGCCCTGGCCCTGCTCCAAGTTCCCATAGCATCTCTAGTGGAGGCGTCTGCAAGGCCACCTTTAGAATTATTTGCAAGCAGCAGAGGATCGTGTGCCTCGTCTGTCTGGCCACGTGAAGCCGACACTCTGACCCATCGCCATGCAAGACTCTAACTTGCCATTGTTCTCCCCATCCCTCCCTGTGAGAGCCCGGTGTCATCCTGCATTCTTGTCAGGAGCCCTCAGTTCCGAGCCTGGGGAGGGCTGCCATTGATCAGCAACTGCCAGTACCCTAGGGTGCATCGTCACGTGATCTCACATGGTCTCATCTGACACTTCCAGTAATCCTGGGAGCAAGGTGCTGTTATTGTCCCAATCTAATGGACAGAACTTGCACAGATGCAGACAATTCAAGCAGCTCCCTGCTGGTCTCACGGCCATTCACTGGGGGGCTAGGCTCAACCCCAAGCCTGTTTGTCTTCAAGTCTGGCTGGAGTTCAAGGCCTCTTCCGTGACCATGAACCAGAGCTGCAAGTCTGTGAAGCCTGTGCCTTTGGCTTCAAGTCTGATGCTCCATCCAGCCGAGCTAACCAAGCATGGCCAGAAAGCAATTGTCATAATATCAGAAACCCATTACGACCCACGGAGGCTCTGAAACATGCTCCAGGAATACGTTCTGTGAGATGCAAATGATGCCAAGCCTGATGCTCTCCTGGAAACAGCTGCCTGGAGCTTGAAGACAGCAGAACAGTCTCCAAACGCAGCTCCAGCCTCGCAGAGACCCTGCCAACTGCCTTCCCCTTCCCAGACGATGAAATCCTCTGTGCCGAGAGGAAGCCATCCTTGTGGGAAGAACAGTGTGACATGACACCAGAAAGGGCAACATGAAAGACCCCAGACCTGGCCCGTCACGGATTCCCTCTGGGTGAATGAGGCAATCCTAAAACACAGCAATCCGTTAAAGCCATTTTCAACCACAGCCACCCAGAGAAACCTCCCCTGGCGGTTCCTCGAGATCCTGTAGGTTTACACATGACCCGTTCTGTGTTTGACTCCCAGGAGCAGGCGATGGGTTAAGTCTATTACCGTTTTCCAGGGGAAGCCACTGCCAATCTGAGCTCATCAGATGGCACGCGTGTGTGGCATGCACACCTTATCCTGTCACTCCTGAATCAAATCCTTCGGTGTCTTCTCATTGCCTGAGGAAACGTGTCCTTGTCATGGCTTGCAAGGCCCTTGACCGCGGAGCCCAGACTGCGTCCCAAGCATCCTTCTCACTCCTCCCCCCAAACTCTGTCACTCTTCTTTTCAATCGTGCCAAGCTCTCAGGGTTCCTTCCGCCGGACGCCTCCTCCTCCCCAGACCCTCTTCCCATCCCCGCTCCCACCCTGGTCTCTTTCTTTCTTTCTTTCTTTCTTTCTTTCTTTCTTTCTTTCTTTCTTTCTTTCTCCTTCTTTTCTTTCTCTCTTTCTGCCTTTCTTTCTTTCTTTCTTTCTTTCTTTCTTTCTTTCTTTCTCCTTCTTTTCTTTCTCTCTTTCTGCCTTTCTTTTTCTTTTTGAGTTGGAGCTTGACTCTGTCTCCCAGGCTGGAGTGCAGTGGCTCGCTCATGGCCACCCCAGCGTCCACCTGCTGGGCTCCAGCAATCCTTCCACCTCAGTCTTCCGGGTAGCCAAAACTACAGGTGAGTGCTACCACACCCGGCTAATGTTTGATTTCTTGTAGAGACGAGGTCTCGCCAAGTTGCCCGGGCTGGTCTCCCACCAGCGGGCTCAGGCAACCCACTCGCCTCGGCCTCCCAAAGTGCTGGGATGACAGTCTGAGCCGCCGAGCCCAGCCCCCACCCTGATCTTTCAAGTCTCTGTAAAGTCGTGTCTTCAGGGACGCTCTGAACAACAGCCTCATCCTTCCTCAGCCTCCGTGTTTCCTCCTTTTCATGCCTCTCCCGCTTGTTGTCTGCTTCTCCAATAGCCTGTACCTTCCAAGAGAGCAGGCTGGCATCTCTTTTGCTCAGTGCTGTATTCCCAGTACCTAGCACAGAGTCTGTGACACAGGAGGGACCCAGGAAGTGTGTGTAGCGTGGAGAAGTTGGGAGAGCACACTCACGTAGCTCTCCTGGTCCCGACAGGAGCTGTAAGCAAGATAGCACCCCAAGCTGCATCTGCACGCCATGCCCAGCTTCCAGATAGCAGGCAGTGAGCGTGTCTCCCTCCTGCTCCTAAACAGATCTTCCGTGTCTGGAGGTGACCCTCTCTTCCCGGGCCCACAGTTACGTGTGCGTCACCTGTTTGCACATCTCAGGGTTGCTCCCCTCCTTCCTGCACAGATGTTTTCTTGTGATGCCAACCTCCCCTGGGCACAGAGGAAGATCCTTACAGTTCAGTTCTTCTAGTGCCTTCTGACTCACATGCCTCTGACATGTGGATGGCAATTTCTGACAGTGGGGAGATTTCCTTGCCGGTCCCCAGAATGTGCTTCCCAGCCACCAGCTGACCATCCAAAAGAAGAGGTACTCTGAGATGCAAACTCAGTGTGTTATTAACTGAAACTAAATATAACTGGAGGAATAATTTTCCTGGGAAAAGCAGCGTGCGTTGAATTTCAGAGTAACATAAACACTTTAGATGACCTCATGGTCTTCCCCTCGGAGCGCAGGAGACACTGGACTTAGCACACCAGGCTCCGTCCCGAGGCCACCAGGAAGCTTGTGTGATTGGAAATGGAAGGGGAGACAGCCAGAAGGAGAGGCCCTGCCCAAAGTGTCCTGGGTGGGCCTGAGGCATCTGGATATTTGAGGATCTTTCCCTTTGGAGGGAAATATATGCCTGTGGGTATCAGGGCGTTGCTGCCTGCCAGAGGACAGGGAGAGGGGTTTTACGATCTTCACGAGCCAGTTCAGAAGTCCTTAAAGAGTGCATGAGTCAGAGCTGTGACGCGGGCCACTCCTGCCCAGGGCTTTTGGAAAACTACACGTGTCACCTGCAGTGTGCCCTCAAACTCCAGGCCAAAGCCTGCAGCCCTGGGACCTGGCCTGCCACTGCCTTTGGGGCTGCTGCCCTTGGCCCTGGCATCCGAGTGAGCTTCTCAATAACGGAAGATGGTTTTGGAAGCCGCAGTCACCACTGGAAATTCTGCTGTGCTTTGCAGTTTCCAAGCACATTTTATGTTTACTTCATTTCATTCTGACTTACCTCCTCTTTGGCAGATGCAGTTTTGAAACTTGTAGGTGTTAAGAGTGACTAGCCCAAAGTCCAGTCGTTAGCAAGCAGGCATGCTGGGATTTGACTGAGTCCTTTGGCTCCAAATCTCGTGTCATGCAGGGCTGTCCAGTGACTTATGGGCACCTTTGGAAATGGGGACAGCAGGGGCCTGGGACTGGTGACCCAGCACGTGCTAGGCGCTCTCTCTGCCCAATTGCTCTGGCTGCCCATGAGGCTAAGGTGTTAGCTAATGGTCGATAGAGTCCCTCTGGCACTTCTCTCATGAGAATGGCTGGTTTCTTGCTTCAAAAGGAGTCCTGGGCCTCCTTGAGCACTGCTAGTCTCTGAACATGCCAAGCGTCCCCACACCCTATGGAATTCACACCTAGTGGGAAGATCAAGCAGATTCTCCTTGTTCCCAAAGCTTGGTGACTGAGACAAGCCAAGAAGCAACATACCTCATACCGCCTCACTCGACAGAGGTCCTGCTACAAAGCTGGGCTGAGAACCACAGCTACTCCTGGGGTGGGGGAGTGGAGGACAGGGGGGCCTCACTTCTCAAGAGCTGGGCAAGAGCAGGTTCGGCCTATCCCAAGACCAACAACCAGTGAGTTTCCTGAGGTCTGCTGACTGTGCTGTGCTGCTGACGCCTGGTTCAGTGCCTGGAGCATTGTTAAGTATCTAGTACTGACCTGCGGATCACTGGTTGCCGTGTGGCTGGGCCTTGGCTGAATATGGACAAATTGCTTCCGATGGGACGGGAACACTGGAGGCTTCAGACCCGGAACTCAGCACATCCGCTGTGGTGAGATGGGTACCAAGGAGATGACCTGTCCTTGGGAACTCGGAGTCACCCTGGAAGTCACTAGACAATGGACCAAGGGTTCGGTGATAGCATGGGACAGTCCGAGGGCCTAAGGTGAGCTGGGGTGTCCCCAGGCAGGGCAGTATTCAGAAACAAGGAGGTAGCATCCAAGACCCAGCAGGGATCCAGAAAAGGTTTCGTCAGGAAAAGGGCCCTCATTGTCGTGGGGAGGGTGATGTGCAGGAATGAGACAGAGTTTCCACACGATGTGGGACCTGGGGGTGGGTGGCTTAAGATGTGGTCAAGGCAGGGCAGATGCCCAGTGATCAGAGCTGCCACCGGGCCAGAGACAGAGCCCAGGCAAGGCGAACACAGGGAGAGGCTGAGAGGCCTGGCTTAATTTCATGCCGCAAGCGAGGTCAAGAGACAGGCTCAGCCTACAGATGGGGTGCCAGGACAAGGCCAAGAGGGGAGGAAGTCCTCAGAGACAGCGGCCAGGGAGGGCCCGGCTAAGGCCTCGTTTCTGTCCAGTTTATGGGACGTGTGTCTGCCTCAGGGAGACAGCCTCCATAGGGCGACTTTATGAAAGTTACGAAGATGTCGGCATCTCCCAAGGAGCACAGAAAGGAGAGGCTGGGGCCTGCCAGTCCTGGGAGGTGTCACGGACACATTCCGTGGGAGTGAGGCTAATGCTGGGGTCGGCCGCTGTCTTGTCACCAGCCACATGCACCCCACTCTGTTCAGGCAGGTGCCCACCCTTGGGGCTTGTGGTCCAGTTGGGGAGAGAGACTGTGCCTGCCACGGACTTCAGAGCAAGCACAGAGTGGCCCTCGCACAGACAAGCCCAAAGGCCATCCCAAAAGGGGCATGGCGTTTTTGGAGACGTGAGCTGGGGATGGAAGGCAAACATTCCCAGAGAGGGAGAAAAGTGGCAGGAGAGGAGGAGATCTCAAAAAAGACAAAAAGCAGAGTCGGGGGAAGGGGACAGATTTCATCACGAAGTCATCTTTCTAGCACACCTATCGTCGTGCGGAGACCGCCTTACACGCTGCCTTCCATTCAGAGCCCGCTCCGCCAAGCAGAGCTTGCTTATTTTCCACGGAATCTGTGGGAAGTGACAATTCCCACAGAAGCATCCCCAGGAGCGAGAGGGAGGAGGCTGCTGTGGAAATGCTAGCCTGGCCCCAGGCTCTCCTCCCTTCTCCCAGGAGCGGCGGGGGGGGCAGGGGCTGAGGACAGGGAGCCAGGCATCTGGGGTGACCCTCTTCTCCCCTGCTGGCTGGAGAGGTTCGAAAGACGCCAGGTCTTTGCTCAGCCCAGCCCCGCCCTGCACCCCCAAGTCCTGGGGTGTCGGGGGTGCCTGAAGACACTTGCTTGGAGCTTCCAGAAGGTGTCTTCTTGTTCCCTTGACTGGGCTCCTGGCAACGCAGGAATTTGCCCACTGACCAGGGAGGGAATTGTCCACTAGGTTAGATGGACTCTCCACCAAGGCTGGGCCCATTCGATAGGCAGAATCCAGGGGCTCCCCGTTCCCACCACAATGGAAACCACCAATGAGCTCCCCCCAATGTCCTCTTCAGCCTTCTTTCTCTTCTAACACTAGCTGGCTTTCATACCTTCTTGAGTTTCCCTACTTTTCTTGTCTGACACTTGTGCACATGCAGTATTAAATAATTTCCACTGGGTTTTTCTCTAAGTACAAAGAGAATCTTATCTGCCCGGGCCTGAGGCTCAGAAGAGTCGGTGCAGGCAGGGGCTGGCTGGTGGTCTTAGCCCAGCCTCAGCTACCAGAGAGCTGGGGTGATGCCTACAGGTCTTACTCCCAGAGCTTTGGGGAAGCTGATGACGTACAGGGACATCAGAGGGTTATGGGCGCACAGGGACCATTGCTGGTGGACTCAGTGGCCTCTATCCAATACCCCTCACTCACACTCACACATAGCTAGGCAGCAGGTCCCGTCTGCACCCTCCCCCTCCCCGGGACCCATCGGCTCCACCCTCCATTTCTAAATGACCCCTCCTCCCTCCCAACACCTGGAAGGTCTTTTGCAAGAGAGGAGACATCGATGAGACTCAAAGTCTCAGAAGCTAAAGAATAATCCGGGACCAAACGGAATCAAGGCACCCCGCCAAGTCTGGCCAACCCATTGTGCTTCCGTCTGAGGCAGTTTCGGTGACCACGCGGGGCTAGATGTTCTCCTGACTGGTCTCCAGGCTCCACGCCGCGCCAGGCTGAGCGCGGCCTGCCGTTCTGGAGCACCCTGGGTTCGCCCCTGACCCCCCACCCCTGCTCCACAGCCCGCTTCTCGTAAGAGCATGACCCCCGAGCACACGCAGGCAGGGGCTGCTGCCTTTGAGCTTCTGCTCTCCCTCCCCAATCCTCCCACTTCGGAGCACTAGGAAGGCACGCGTCCCCTTGCTTTGTTCTCTTGTGTGTTTATTGAGCGCCCACGGAGTCCGTGGAACTATGCTCCGGGTCAGAGCCACGGTCTAGTCAAAAGGAGACCAGAACTAGTAGAGAGAATGTTTCATAGCTGCTTAATATCTGTTAAGGGGTGGGACAGGGCGAACTAATCACAAAACAAATTCCTATTTGAAAGCAACAGAATCTCCTCCGAGAGTAATATATAGTCTACGCACACGCGCGCGCACACACAGACGCACACACCCCTCCGAGCGGACACCTATGTGTTCCCACGTGGTTGCATATACAAGTGTCTGTGGGTAGCTAGTCGAATATAGATGCTGTTCGCACGCACGTGCACACACACACACGCACGCACACGCCACCGCACAGACGGATAATCTGGCTTATGCTATCAAAGACACTACGTCTCCAGGTTCTAGTAGAAGCAATCTGTCCTAGACACCCGCAGCATGCAAAACTCGGAAGACCCGGAGAGCCACAGTTAAGGAGGAGGGCGACAGGGACACGTGGGCACGCTACCATCCTCCGGCCTCGCCACAGCGCGCGGGGTTGTTGCTGTCTGTGGGCAACGACAAAGCCTTCCGGAAGGGCTCCCCCGGGGCGGGGCGGAGGGGCAGGGGGCCCCTGCCCGGTGGCGGGGCCCACGGGGGCCCTGGAGAGTTCACCAATCTTCAAGGCAGAGTTGCAGCTCTGGTGTCCAAGTGTGTAGTCCTGCAAACAGTGTTCTTTGGGACGGTGCGGCAGATAGATGGAGGTGAGACTTCCTGTTCTCGCTCGCTCTCTGCGGCGCCGCACGTGCGCTAACGCATCTTGTAGTCATTAGATACAGATGTTTCGCACAGCTGTCCCTTAAAATCCAAGTCTACTGTGAAATCGAGGTCTCGCTGCAGAGAGAGAGCGCAAAGGGCCGCGGCGTTAGTCCGGGTGGGAAGCGGCAGCCCCATCTCCTGGCACTTCGGGGGTGGGTGGCTATGGTGTCCTTGGGTGCTGCAGCTTAGGGCTCCCATGAGCTGCCCTCGGGAATCTATTCCGCTGCCTTGTTTTCCGCACGAGACGTTCTTCCCTTCCTAACCTAAGTCCTTCCTTTACATTCTAAACTTACTGTTCCCTCTGATTTCGTCCTGGGAGAAAACCCATGGGGATGGTTGAGTCTACTGTGGTGTGACCCTCAAAGCATTCTGTAGGTTCTTTCAGTGCAATGCCCACACCCCAGGCTGCTCAGAAAAGCCAGACTGTCTCCAGCCCACCAGGCCTGCTGGAGAAGTGCACATCAAACGCCCCTCGGGCCACCAGAGGCAGTTTTCTCCTGGTTTAGTTAGTGCTAAGTGAGGAAAACCCACGTATTCGACAACCTCTGTTCTCAAAGACCCTCACAGGAGGGCTTGGAAACTGTCCTCGAAACTGAGAGAGGCCAGAGAAGGACCCAGAGAAAGCCTCTAGCTGTTGAGTTCTGGGAGGCTGAGGCTGGGGGCCTTCAATTACGCCTAGTCACATGCAGATATGGCCACCTTCCGCCTCCCTCCGTGATGCTTCTGTCTGTGCACGTGACACCCAAGAACCCGGATGCGTGGGCCCTGGGAGCGCCCTAGGACCCAGCTCCAGGTCCCCTCTCCTCTGTGATCCTGGTCACACAGAAGCAGCCCCAGCACTCACCACATTTTTGGCATTTGGCTTCATGGATATGGTCCCGTAGATTTCCTCCCCTCTCCGGACAGTGAGGTAATCTTCCAAGTAGAAGACAGTCTGCTTCCAGTGGGTGTAGGGAGCATCAGGGGCTGAGGGGGAAAGAACAGGGGAGGGGGAAGAAAGAGTCAGAGATGTCTCTGGAAGGGATGAGACTGGGACCCTGTACTGAAGCTGCTGGGCTTCCCATGGGGCTCACGGACACCACCCCAACCCAACACTTTGGTGGAGTCAGGTGTGCCCATTCCTTTAGCCCGTCTCTGAGCCGCCATCAACCTCCACACTTGGCCTCAATGGCCACCCTTCCTGCCACATCCTATCTCTTCACCGCTGATCTTAGCCGGGCATCCGAAGAAAAAAACACGCCGACGTCACAACTTTACACCAAGGGGTGGATGCTGAATGCCCTCTACCAGCTCAACTCGTGAACACAGATGAGTCTCAAAGTGCTATTGCTTTTAATTCGTCCAATAGAGTGAAGACCTTCAGACAGCGTGCAGGCTCTGTTATCTCCCCTCAAAAGATGTCATTTATGCAAACTCTACAGCTAAACTCATTTCTCCAGTTCCACTGAGATCACAGGTACTTGTTTCTCAACCCTACAGACAGCATTCCCTACTGGTGCACACCTGTAATCCCAGCACTTTGGGAGGCCATGGTGAAAGGACTGCTTGAGGCCACAAGTTTGAGACCAGCCCGGACAACATAGCAAGACCTCATCTCTGCACAAAATAAAAAAAACAATTTGGTGTGGTGGTGTACATGGAGTCCCAGTTACTCGGGATGCTGGGGATAGAGGATAACTTGAGCCCAGGAGTTAGAGGCTGCAGTGAGCTACGATCACATCACTGCACCCCAGCCTGGGTGATAGAGCAAGACCTTGTCATAGCAAGACCTCATCTCTACGCAAAATTAGCTGGGTGTGGTGGGAGGCACCCGTAGTCCCAGCACCTCAGGAGGCTAAGGCGAGAGGCTTGCTTGAGCCCAGGAGTTTGAGGCTGCAGTGAGCCATGACCATGCCACTGCAATCCCACCTGAGTGACAGAGCAAGACTCTGCCTGTTTCTCTGTGCCAGGACACCAAGCCTTGCACCTCACGCACCTCAGTCCAGGCCTGCTATGTCTTCCTAACCAGATCAAAAGAAACGAGGCGTGCTTCTGGTTCTGCAGTCCCAACTCCGGTCCACCGTGCACCCATCCTGCATGATCCAAAGCACGATCCTCATGCCTCCCCTGTGCCTGCCATCGAGTCCCACCCATCCCCTCTGGGCACACGGCACGCTCTCCAGCTGCATGTGCAGCGTCCTGCCTCATGAGCCCTTGGCCTCAGAGCAGCTGTCTTTGGAAGGCTTCCCCTTGCTCTATGCCAGCCTCTCTCTCTCCCTCGTCCTTCTCACCACTTCCTCGGGGAAGGAAGCCTTGTCGGAACCCCCAAGCCTGGCTCCAGGGCTCCCACAATCTCCTGGGCTTACGTTATCTTGGCATTTGTCGCACCCCAATACAAGTGTCTCCCCCCCACCTTGTTTGCATCCCTGTAAGCCTCAGTCTCCAGGCGGGCAGGGGCTGTGCCAGTCTCTCTCTGTGCTTCAGCCTCCGAGCTGCCATTGGCTTGGTAGGTCTCCAAGTACTCAATAAATGAATGACAGTAAGAACCCAACAGGCAGATCTCTTGGGACACGTCAATGGACCCACGGATATTCAGTTCCACAGGGGCCTTTGGAATCTATGGACAGTGGAAGAATACACTTTATAGTGAGTTTTTCTTGCTTTAGGCGCTTGCCTTTCTCCACCAGGTTTCCTCTTTTTTAGGACCAGTGGAAAAGTTGAGAGACTGGGGAAGAAGATGATAAGAGCCTTTCAAACACTTTGAAAGCTGTCGCATGAAAGATTTATATGTGGCCTTATACAAAAAGGGACCCAAAAAACCCAGAATTATCTTTGGGAGGATGGGCCCCCCGTAGGACAGGCTTCCCCCATAGGTAAGTGTTCTAGGAACCCATTGACATCAGTGTACCAGCTAGAGTTGTTGTGAGAGGCTGCATTCGGCTTCAGTGAATTTTTTTTTTGGAGTCTTTCGATGCCCATTTCAGAATGAGTGATTTACAAATCCACCTGCTCACCACAGGCTGAGTGTTCAGCAGTTTTTAACCAAAAATGGTATGATCTCCCTGGGGCCTCACCCACCCTATTTACCTCATCTCGCTCCAAGCGACAGTTTTTTTTGGTTTCCCCCGGATGAAAAAAGTCCTCAAAGGGGAATGTTTTGCCTTGGAAATGTAGAAGAAGTGAAGCAAAAAACAGCAGAAGCGTTAAAAGTCATCAAAAAGGATGAGTTCAAAAACTGTTTTGAAAGCGCCATCTACAATAAACCGGCAAATTGCTAAACATACAGAAACTGGAAAATTACCCTTCAAAACTGGGACAAGACAAAGCTGCCCACTCTCATCCCTCTTGTTCAACATCGTGTTGAAAGTCCTAGCCAGAGCAATTAGACAAGAGAAGGAAATCAGGGGTATCCAAATAGGAAAAGAGGAAGTTAAGTTATCCCTCTTTGCTGATGATATGATCCTACACTTCGAAAACCCAAGAGAATCTGTCAAAAATTTCCTTTCACTGATAAAGGACTTTGGCAAAGTTTCAGGGTACAAAATAAATGTGCAAAAGACAGTCACATTCTTATACTCCAACAACAAGCAGGCAGAAAACCAAATAAAAAACACAGTCCCAGTCACAATATCCACAGAAAAAAATGAAATACCTCAGCATCTTTCTTACCAGAGAAGTGAAAGACCTTTATAATGGAAACAACAAACGCTGCTCAAAGAAATCCAAGAAGACACAAACAAATGAATACACTCATGAACAGGAAGAATCAACATTGTTAAGGTGCCCGTCCTACCAAAGGCAATCTACAGATTCAACACAATACCCATTAAATTACCAACATCATTCTTCTCAGACCTGGAAATGACAATACAGAAATTCTTATGGAAACATAAACAACCACGAATAGCTAAAACAATTCTTAGTGAAAGAAACAAAGCAGGAGGTATCACACTTCCAGACTTTAAGCTTTACTATAAGGCTACAATAAGCAAAACAGCCTGGTATTGGTATAAGAATAGGCATATGAACCAATGGAACAGGATAGAGATTCCGGAAGCAAAGCCTCAATTTCTCAACCAACTCATCTTTAACAAAGCCTCCACCAACAACCACTGGGGAGAGGAGAACCTATTCAGGAAATGGTGCTGGGAAAACTGGCTGATCACAAGCAGAAGATTGAAACAGGACCCTACCTATCACCATATACAAAAATCAACTCTAAATGAGTCAAAGACCTAAACATAAAACCACAGACGATAAGAACCTTAGAAAATGCAGGCGACACTCTTATGGAAATTGGAACTGGCAACCAATTCCTGATCAAAGCCCCAAATGCCCATGCCATAAAATGGGGCATCATCAAACTGCAAAGCTTCTGCAAAGCAAAGGAAGCCATCAAGAGAGCAGGGAGACAGCCCACAGAATGGGAAAAAGTATTTGCCAACTGTATATCTGACAAAGGCCTAACATCCAGGATGTATAAGGAACCCAGACAAGCTGAAAGGAAAAAAAAAATGGCCCCACTAAAAAGTGGGCAAAAGACATGAATAGACACTTCTCAATAGAAGATATACGGGCAACTAACAGACACATGAAAAAGTGCTCAGCCTCACTCATCATCAGAGAAATGCAAATCAAAACCATATTGAGATACCACCTAACCTAAGTAAGAATAGCCATCATTAGTAAAACTAACAAGGGACACTGGCGAGGATGCGGAGAAAAAGGAATACTTCTACACTGCCAGTGGGAATGAAAACTAGTGCAACCTCACTAGTATGGCAGTTTCTAAAAGAATTAGACATCGACCTTCCGTACAACCCAGCAATCCTCCTTCTGGGAATACACCTGGAGGAACTCAAATCATTCTACAAAAAGAGATACCTGCACATGCATGTTTATTGCAGCACTATTCACAACAGGAAAACATGGAACCAATCATGCTGCCCATCAGAACTGGACTGGATTTTTAAAATGGGGTACATATACACAATGGACTATCACACAGCCATAAAGGACAAACATACGGACTTCGCCTCAACTTGGATGGATTCGGAGTCTATCGTACTCAGTGATCTATCACAGAAACAAAAAACAGAGTGCCACGTGTTCACACTCATAAGCAGACCCTGAACATTTACCATAATACTACAAGAAAGAGATTGGCAGTAGTGGGATACT
>NW_007252281.1:76065-88031 GCF_000164805.1 Carlito syrichta | reverse complement strand
CTCAAACCAGGCAAAGCGGGAGCCAAAGGGAGGCCCAAACTTTACCTGTACGATGATGACTCTTGTATACCTAATCCTCAATTGTACCCTACATCTTTAAAATAAAATGAAAATTTTAAAAACCTGTTTTGAACTGTGGAAAAATGTTTCAGTAGGTGTATTGCATCAAACAGAGAGTACTTTGAAGTTGACAAGTTTAAACATGTAAGAACAAATGCACGACATTTTCTAAATAAATTCTGGGTTTTTGGGGTCCCCCTTGTATATGGCTTTGGGGGCAGAATAAAGGCTAGTCACTGGGAAATACTAAAAGGCAGGAAGAGCTAGAGCTCCCCCACAGTCGTACGCCCTACCTGAGATCCACCCTTACAGGTGTTCACACATCACTAACTGGGGGCTTGTCATGAAACGACTCAGACAAGGTGACCCCTGAGACCTTTCAAAACCCCTAGATCTATTTTAACGGTGGCAAAGAGTCTGTCTTCCTCTGCCCTTTGCAGTGAACCGGCTTGATCAAATATCAGTGGTTTGGATAGAGATTCAAGTAGCCTTCGCTGTGTACATTTGGAAGATCAATGCAAACTCAAGGTCATGGGGAGAAAGCACAGCCTGTGCGTTTGGAGGGGGAAGGAGGATCATGAATGTGGCATCTCTGCGTTTCAGATCTTGCATCCCTAGACACGCCCAGCCGTCCTGGCCCCCAGATACACTGCTGTCTGCAAGGTCCACCCGCTCCCAACACCCTTCCCTGCAACTGTCTCTAAGGAAATCGTCCAAGATGGTTTCTGATGGTGTGTGGAGAATGTTAGCATATGACTGACAGCACTCTCGCCTCCACTGCCACCTACACTAGCTCAGACAGGTGTCTCTCCTGTTCTCAAAAATCTTCCAGCGAGGGAATTCAAGCAGACTCCTCCTGCCACCTAGTCAGATGGCTTCTGAGAAACCCACAGGCTTCCTGGCTCAGAACTGCCAGCTATTGAGCCCAGGAGTTTACCTCTGATGGTGGTCCCAAACGTCATGCCAGTTTTGATTTGGAGGAGAATGATTTTTTCCCCCTTGACATCAACATCCAAAGGTTAAGAACTTCCACAAACATCTAATTTTCATGATGGGTCCATGAGAGCTGCGGACTGATTGTCTAAACCAGATTTCTCAATCCCAGTTCTCCATCACAGTGCCCAGGAGGAACTTATTAAAATTTGATGTTTTGGCTCTACTCCAAGAGATCTGAATTCAGTAACTCTGGATGGGAGGGGGCGAGAGGGCAGGCAATGTAGACACAGCCAGGGCTGAATTGCTGTGGATCATGACGTCTCTTGGGTAAGCAGAGGGGGAAAGACATTTAATTAGGCAACAGTAGGTCCAGTGTCCAGTCTCCACTTTGCCACAGGACCTGGGGCTCCTTTTCAATATCTGTAGAATGTGGGTCATAATATTCATTTCCTGGGGTGGTACTGTAGGACCAGATGAGACGTGAAGGGAAAACATCATATACTAAGAGTGCCAAACTTCCTTTTGTGCCTGGGACAGTTCCAGTTTCCATTTGCTTTCCTGGCGTAATTTTTTTTTTTTTTAATTGGAGTCTCACTCTGTCACCCAGGCTGGAGTGCAATGGCATGCTCACGACCATCGCAGCCTCTATCTGCAGGGCTCAGGCCATCCTTCCACCACAGCCTTTCAAGTAGCTGGAACTATAGACACACGCCACCATGCCCGGCTAATTTTCTGATTTATGGTAGACATGAGGTCTCACCAAGTTGCCCAAGTTAGTCTCAAACCCGTGAGCTCAGGCAATCCCCTCACCCTGGCCTCCCAACGTGCTGGGATTATAGGGGTGAGTCACTGAGCCCGGCCGACCTGGTGTAATTATTAATAGTTCTCCCTTTTCACTCACAAAAGTGCCCTTAATTGAAAGACAAGTGCTATGGCCACCCTACCTATACCACAATAGGCCCGTATTAGGGTATTATAAAACATGGCACCAGGAAGCTCTTTCATCATTACGTAAAGTGTAAGGTTTTATTTATCCATCAACCATGGCTCTGCCCTGCAAAGGTATACAGTCTCTCTCTAGTGCTGTAAAATGTCTTGGAGAGCTTCCAGAATGTAGCTATGCACAAGAGCTGTGGACAGCTTCTAGACAAAGGACTGTGGACGGCTTCTAGAGTTCTCCTGCCAATGAACAGGCTCTCCCTCCTCTCCTTTGCCCAATCTATGACCACAAGACTGTCCCACTGCTCTCAGCTCTCCTGTTAAGAAGAATCCTCCCTCCTCCTAGCATGCCAGCCTTCCCTCTCCCTCAAGCCCTCTCCCCATCACCATCTCTCTGAGTTCAAGATTAGAGGCAGCTTTTGTTCTGTATTTCAAAGTGAGCATGAACTCTGTGAACAGTACTGCCCACAGCATTCCAAGTGCAAGTGCATTCATTCATTCAACAGACTTCATTTATTTTTAAGTCGAGGTCTCACTCTGCTCCTCAGGCTGAAGTGCAGTGGCACGATCACAGCTCACTGCAGCCTCGACCTTCTGTGCTCAGGCAATCCTCCTGCCTCGGTTTCCCAAAATGCTGGGATCACAGGCACGAGTCACTGCGCTCAGCCCATTCCACAGACTTCTCTGTGCCAGATGTGGTTCTACCATTGGGGAACAGCAACCCAGATGGACACAGTTCTGTGTCTCACCCCAGATTCTGCAGCCTCGGCCAGAAGTCACTCAGGTGAATGGTGGCAAAGTCCGGTGGGAGCTATGATCAAGGGTGAGGTCTGGGGACACAGGGAGCCGTGAGAACAAGTTCACGAGATTTTTTTCTGGTGTTTTGGGAAAGGAAGTAAAATTCCGCTTCCTGGTTCGTTTCCTGATGGCTAAGTGGCCGGTAGTCCTTTCGGGGATATGGTTTTTCTGGCTATAAATTTAGAGTTATATCCCCTTGGGGGAAGAATTGCAGACTGTGTGCCAGGAAGCTTCTTTAACCTGAAACAATGAATGACTCAGTGGACACAAGATGGCAAAAAACCGGCGGGGGGCAGCCTGAGCCCGAGGCCCAGCAAGCAACTTGCTCAGGGGCATCTCCAATGTCTGGTCACCCCGCTTGGCTGGCACCAGGAGGGCACCCAGGCCTGTCTCTCCTCGGGCTCCTGCCCTTCCACTCCCTGGCTTTCCTGGATGACACAGCAGCCCCAGTCCCTCGCCCCAGTTACCACTTCCTACCCTCACCCCACTGAGGACGTGCCCAAGGGGGGACAGCTGTGCCTCTGGCTGCCACAGCCTGTATCCCTGGGAGTCTGTGGCCCTCGCCACAGCTTCTGCCTGGAGCTGCAGAGCCATAGCAGGGATCATTTTCACGCTATCCTTACAGTGGCTCCCAGAACAGCTGCTAGGCTGAGATGGAAAACTCGGGGGATGGGGGGTGGTGCTTTTGGAAAGGGAGTAAAATTCCAGCAAGCAGGATCCCCACCCAGTAGGCTACACTTTCCATAAGGCTCAAACCCAGCTGAGACCAAACAATACACATACACACACACACACACACACACACACACACACACACACACACACACACACAATACAACTTTTCAGAAATAGCAAGGAGATAAGGAAAGCAAAATTCAAGATAATGTTCATCTACAGGTGATACAGGGGTAAAGGGTAAGGGTCTAGCATACAGGAAAATGCAATGGTATTGGCAGCATTTTTTTAATGCTTGTCTTGTATTTATTTATTTATTCATTTATTTACTTTTGCATGGAGGTCTCACTCTGTTGCTCAGGCTGGAGTACAGTGGCCTGATCACAGCACACCACATTCTTGACCTCCTGGGCTCAGGTGATCCTTCTGCCTCAGCCTCTCAAGTAGCTGGCACTACAGGCACGTGCCACCACACCTGGCTTGTTTGTTTGTTTTTGTTTATTGTAGAAATAAGATCTTGCTATACCGCCCAGGCCGGCCTCAAGCTCTTGGACTCAAGCAGTCTTCCCACTTCAGTCTCCCAAAGTGCTGGGATTACGGGTATGAGCCACCACGCCCAGTTGGTATTGGCAGCACTTTAGAATTGAGTTAGGTGATAGGCTCCCAGGGACTTATTATGTGAATATGAATTAATTTACTTACATTTATTAATAATAAATATAATTATATTACATCTACTAACAATATCTTTCTACTTAATATTTATATTCCAATTAATAACAATTCAGTTCTTAATATTAACTAATATATTTACAGCCTAGTAGTATTAATAATTTCTAGTTACTGTTTGCATTCTAGTTCATGACCATTTATTTACATTCTAGTTAATAAGCTAGGTGGAGAGTTCATGGATATTTATTATATTAGCATATATAAATAAGCAAAAATAAGGAAATGAACCAGGCATGGTCCAATGTCAACAGCAAATCATGAACCAAGAATGAGGATGAACCTGGCTGGGCCTAGTGGTTCAGCCTGTTATCCCAGCACTCTGGAAGGCCGAGGCGAGTGGATGGCCTGAGCCCATGGGTTCGAGACCAGCCCGGGCAACTTGGCGAGACCTCATCTCTACAGCAGATTAAAAAATTAGCCGGGCATGGTAGCACATGCCTATAGTTCTGGCTTCTTGGAAGACTGAGGTGGAAGGATCACCGGAGCCCAGCAGGTCGAAACTGGGGTGACCATGAACATGCTACTGCACTCCAGCCTGGGTGATGGAGTGGACTCCAACTCCAAAAAAAAAGAGAAAAAAAGGCCATAGCGGCAACACGGCTTACTAAGTCAGGAGCAGAAGCAGGGAACCATAGTTGCACAGCACCCACATCCACGTCTTCTTCAAAAAGACACAACTGGGCCAAGCTCAGTGGCTCAGCCTGTGATCCCAGCACTTTGGGAGGCCAAGGAGAGTGGATTGCCTGAGTCTGCAAATTCGAGACCAGCCCAGGAAACTTGGCGAGAACTTGTCTCTACAATACATTTTTTTAAAAATTAAACTATTGTAGACTGAGCTGGATACCACCTCCTCTCTAACCATTAAAAGAGTTTGTAAAAAAAAAAAAAAAAAAAAAAAAAGCAAAAAAAGGCCAGGCTCGGTGGCTCAGCCTGTCATCCCAGCACTTTGGAAGGCTGAGGAGAGTGGACGACCTGAGCCTGCGAGTTCTAAACCTGCCCAGGAAATTGGCGAAACCTTGTCTCTACAATAAATCACAAATAAGCTGGGCATGGTAGTGCATGCCTGTAGTTCCGGCTACTTGGAAGGCTGAGGCAGAAGGATCGCCGGAGCCCAGCAGCTCAACACTGGGGTGGCCGTGAGTGTGCCACTGCACACTTTGTGTGCCTGGGTGACAGAGTGAGACTCCAACTCAAAAAAAAAAACAAAAAAAACCAATAAAGCATATTCTGCATTTTAAAAAAAGAATTAAGATGAATCTAATTCTATGCAGCTGAAACTCCTACAAAAAAGAATTTCTCTGTGAGTGGTCAGAGTATGGACATTCTGAACGCAGCCCACTGCTAACCCCACAAGCACAGGCAAAGATGTCTTGCTGTGCTGGAAAAAAAAGCTCCCTTGACAGGGTGGCTCGGATCTCTGCTGGAAAGGGAGCAACACTGCAGGCCAGAGGGACCCGGGTCAGCCAGGGGTATCCGGTTGCAATGAGGCCAGAGGGCACACCTGGTGAGGAGGCAGAGTTGGTTCAGAGGCATCTTGCACGAGGGCAGTGGTTCTCAAACTTGAGCAAACATCCCAGTTGCCTGGAGGTCTTGTTAAGACAGACTGCTGGAGTTTCTGAGATCAGGAGTTTCTGAGATCCAGCAGGTCTGGGATGAGGGCTGAGAATCTGCCCCTAGTCGGTATGGAGGCTGCTGGAACAGGAACCTGACGCAGAGAACCACCACACAGAAGCATGGAAGCAGAGGACTGTGTGACCTCCATATGTCCTTCCTGGACCTGTTTGTGGAATTCTGTGCAAAGGGGAGGGAACGTGACGCTATAACTGCAAAACGGCAGAAGAGAAGGCTCGTAGTTGGATTTAGAATGTCCTGGAGAAGCTTCCAGAAGAGCTGGGTGGGACTGGTGGTCTTTGAGCTGAGCAAGACTGATGGGGTGCAGCCAAACTAGGAAGGATGCCAGCCGCTGAGTTGGTGCCTTCAACACTGAGGGCAAGCCCTCACCACCTTTCAGGCAACCCAGAACTGACGCTTTGATTCTGGGCTTGAGCTCCACAAAGCCTCCACTGTACGGGACCACCAGGAGTGTCACCCCTGCCACCACAGAGCCAGGCAGCCATCTCTCGATGGGGGCCCAGCAGGCTGTCTGCTGGCTTCAGGGACTAGAAATAGATAATCTCAAGGAAAAGAAAACCCTGGCTGGGCGGGCAGAACTTTGGAAGCCTTGGACTTTTTCCAGAGCACCCTTGTCCTCTTTCTCGTCACCTGCAGCAGGGCAGGTGACACCATCCTGGGAATGGCTGAGGCATAGCCAGCCCCGGTGGCTTTACCCCTAGCTTCTAATCACAGCCCATGGGCTCCAAGTAGCCTCCTTCTCGGCTGCCTCACTACCTCACTCCCTCATCATTGCCAGGTGGAGTCTTCCCCATGCTTTGAGGTCAAAGTAAAATCTCCCTTCTGCCTCCTGGCTTCTCCTGCCCACGGGGAGGATAAGCTTACCTACTGTTCCTAGAAGGAGGGTAGCAGCTGAAAATGACCCAGATCAGGGGTCTCTGGTTTTCCCCAGGCAGGGGGGCACCGGCACGGGCCAGGCCAATGGAGACCAGAAGACCCTGGTCTTAGTAGTCACAAGACACTGATTCTGGAAGGAGCCGTTCTGTGAAGAAATTAGATACATCTCTTGCCCCCCTCTGTCTACAAGTCAAAAAGGGTCCTTGTCATCATGGCGGCAGGCAGTAAAGAAACATAGCCTGGATTTCTGGTAGACCTCACCCCCTCCTCCTGCCACACACACAATTACACACCCCCTAGTGACACACTCCCAGTTCCCGGGGACACTCCACATTCCACATGAATACATTCCCAAGGGTAGGAGTCATCTCGTCATATGCTTCTATAACAGTGATTTGCTTAGGACTGTGTTTTAGAAGCCAGGAATACAGAGATGAGACAGGTGTGATCCCTACTCCCAGAGGAGACTGACGCTTGCGAAAAAAGACTGGCACGTTCTGCCTTGGAATCCTCTGAGGTAGTTTATAAAAAGAAAGTAGGCATCTCTGTGAGACTGTGGAAGTACCTCCAAGATACGCTGTTAAATTAAAAAGGTAGCTGAGGGCAGTGTGAAGAGCAAAATCTAACCTGTGTTCTAAAAAATGGTGTATTTTTGATATCATACTACACTTATATAAGATGCCATCAAGGGGACAGCCAGGTAAAGTGTTCACGGAACTCTGTGTACTATTTTTACAACTTCCTGTGAGTCTATAATTATTTCAAAATAAAAAGTAAAAAAGAAAAAGAAAAGAGAGGTGTCTATAGACATGTCTGTGCTTGTGCACCCATTGAAATTTTCTGGAAGGATCCAAAAGAAATCATTAATCATAATCATATATCTGCCTCTGAGAAGCAGGACTGGGATGGATGGGGGGAGAGCATTGTTCTCGGACTTTTCATGCTCTTTTGTGCTGATTTCTTCTGGTCATTGCATAGAAGTGTCCCTTTAAACGTCCCAATAGACACGTGCACAGGACCTTGGGAAGGCCCAAGAACGCCTAACCTTGCCCCAAGGGAAAGGAGGGGACCAGGAAATCTCTGAGCTGAGAGGTGAAGCCCGTGTGGGAGTCGGCCCGCTGAAGAGGTGGGGACGGGGCGGTCTTGTGGGCTGAGTGGTGTCCCCTCAAATTCGTACTGCAGTCCTAATTCCAGAACCTCATAAGGCGACTGAATTTGGAAACAGGGTCTTAAAAGGAAGGAGTAAGTTAAAACGAGCCTTCAGAGTGGGCTCCAATCCCAGCTGACTGTGTCCTTATAAGACAAGGAGCTCAGGACACAGAAAGACACCAGGGCCACTTGAGCACAGAAGAAAGGTCCCGTGAGGACACGGCAGGAAGGCGGCTGCCTGCAGGCCAGGGAGAGAGACCTTGGGGGAAACCAACCCTGCCGACCCCTTGATCCTGGGCTTCTGTCCTCCAGGACTGTGAGCAACGAATTCCTGTTGTTAAGCCAGTCGATCCATGGTACTTTGCTGTGGCAGTCTGGACCGACTGACACAGGAGGAAGGGGGCTGATAGGAGTCTTCTGATAAAGACCCCTCCTGCTCCAGGCACACCTGGGTGGACCACCGGGTGGTGTGTGCAGAGGCAATGGCCCAGAGCCCAAAGGGGCCTCCCTGAGTTCGGGGGACTGCGGGGAGCTCCGTGTAGCCGGGCTGTGCGTGGGGAACAGCCACAAGACGGGGTGGGAAGGCCCGTCCAGCAGGGGTGGAAGGATAGGCTGGAGAGCAGGCCAGGGCCGGGACACAGGTCCCGGGTCCCCCTCATACCAGGCTCAGAAATGCAGGCAGTGAGGCCCTTGGAAGGGAGGCTGGGCAGTGAGAGGCCTCGTGGAAGGAGGGCTGTCCTGAGGAACACTTTCAGGGATTTGACGAGGGACGGACTGGGGTGGAAGTGAGGAGACACAGAGACCCAGTTCAGAAGTCTCCCGAGGGCTAGGCCGAGGCCCACACGGAGGCAGGGCTCTGGAGAGAGAAAAGTCTTATTCAAGTCTCTCACCCCTCACACAGAATGTGCACTCCAAGGGTCTCGGGGGCCACTCCAAGAGCTCTTTCTCCCGCTGCCTCACCCAACACACACTCTCAGCTCAGGTTGAGCCAACCACAGTTTTGTTGACCTCCTCCTCGGGCGCCCAAGAGTCTGGGGACATGCAGCCTCCTCTCGGCTGGAGAAGACGGTGAGGTGTCAAGTGAGGGCTGTGGCTCACGCCCGGACCCTTCTCCCCAAGCGGAGGCCAGCCCCGGCCCCCTCCCACAAAGCCTCCAGAAGGCACGGGCGAGAAGAGGAGGCTCTGAGCGCCCACGCACCCCTCACTCACCTGTGGAAAACCCCATTTTCTTGTGGCACTTGGTAAATTCAATATTGAAATAGGTGACCAGGGCGTGGACGTAGTCGTTGCGCTGTATCTGCAAGCAGAACGCAGATGTGAACGACAGCTCTTCCGTCTTCACCGTGTAGATGTCCACCTCCTGCAGCCCAGAGAAGAGAGAATGCCGGGAACTGAGCGTCCCACCAGGCCTGGGTCCCGATCCATGAAAGGCTGTGGTCCGTGGACTCTCTTGGGGGCCTCATTCCCCCTGGGGTGGCTTCCCGGCCCACCCAGGCTCCCCTCCCAGGGAAGTCCTTCATCCTTTCCAGGGTGGGGTATGCTCAGGCAACGGTGCCCATGGGTTTGACTTTGAACTGAGAGGAACAGAATTAGGAGGGTGAATCTGTCAGGCGGATGAAGGCTGATGGGGGATGAGGAGGGAGAGAAGAGAAGGCTTGACTGACTAGGCCAGGCATCCCTTCCCGCAGTCAGAATAGCTCTGGAGCGGTCCCTGAAGGCTCAGCACCAACATTCCCTGAGAGCAAATTCTGAGGGGCACAGACCCACCAAATCCAAACCTCAAGCTGTGCTTTCTCAGTCCCCCTCCCCATCACTGGGAGGAACCAGACTCCTCCTCTCTAATCGTTCTGAGATTCAAGTCCCCAGCAAGAGCAGGTGTCAAGGACGACCTCAGGAGTAAGGACTCGAGCCCACAGAGTCACAGAAGGAGCTTAGGGAGGTCCTGCTGACCATCTTTAACAAGGCTGGGCAGTTAGAAAAAGTCACTATGGGAGGAAATAAGAGGTAAGGATTTCCCATTCTGGCCAGGGGATGTAGAGCATGAAGAACTAGCAACGCAAGCATTTCCAGCTGGAAAGTGGCTGAAAATCAATCTTGCATGGGACGAGTGGGACTGGAAGACGGTCTGTGACGAGCTGTTCTCTCCCGGGGGAAGGATGCAGACCTCTGCTTGTCGTTCCAAGACGGCAAACCTACCCGGAGCCCAAGAGGCATCCAGATGGATCCCAGAGAGGCCCGAGGTAGAACTTCCCACTTGCCAGAGTTGTGTAGGGAGGACCTCTGTCCTGGAACTCTGTAAGAGCCAGACACCTGTGTGGCTGGTTCTAGAAGGTCCTCTTGAGACCTGGAAGATGGACTATGCTGGGAAGAATTAGGAGAGAGGGGTCTGAGGGTAGGGAAACATGACCAGCAACGAGAGAAAGTGGCATTGGGAAATGACTTTGACCTCGATCTCTTTCTAGGGTAAATAAAGAAGGAAACAGGCGCAAAGTATCCTGGAGCCTTCAAAGAGAAGTCCTGACTCCACACGGGTAGACAGAGGAGCCGTCAAAGAAGGAAGCCGATCCGATCACAGTCCTGCTGGGGCCTGGCGCGAGTGGCCACAGCGTCCTCTGGGGTGGGGGGTGGAAACTATCGGACGGTTGGTTGGGAAGAAGCGGGTTGCAGGATTAGGGGGATGCAGCATCCCCCGGCAAGGTCACTTTCAAGGGTCAGTCACACTGTTTCTAAAGCCCAAAGACAGAGAACAACAACGAACTGAATGGTGATCCCTGGGCCAAGCATGCAGAATGTGATGGAATTTTAAAGCCCATTCCCTCAAAGTCTTATCCAAAGCAGGAATTCCACCTATAATGGCCATCTAGTGCTTGCTGACCACCTGCAAGGATGATGAATTACCTGCCAGGCAGCTCAGTCCACGAGCCGACATCTCCAATCATCAGGTGCTTCTTCAAAACTAACGAAGAGGTCCACACCCATCTCTCTGTAACTTCCACCCACAGAATGCTTGTTCCAACGTACGTTGGTCACCCAAATTTCTTCTTCTCCGATGGAAACTGCCTCCAGCTTTTCAGTCATTTCTCATAGATCACGAGGGCTGACCCCTCATCATCCTGGCCCTTCTCCTCTGGGGAGGTCCTGCCGCTTTCAAGACTGAGTGCTCTACGAACCCCAGCAGGTCTCTCCTGGGAAATACTTCCAGCAGCCTGTGATCTCAAAGAGCACGCCGCTGGCGTGGACTGCATTTATGTCTCCCTCCCCCTGTCTTCTGCACCACCTCCCTCCAGAGCGGGGGCTCTCCACTACACGTCATGAGTTTGTTTGGACCTCTGCTCCAGTTTGGGAAACCAATTGAGACCCGTATCTGCCAGCCTTTAGAATGTCTCTCATTCCCCTCCAGCTCAGACACAGAGCAAGCCATGGCTAACTGAATCCTTATGAGGGACATCAGGATGCCAACACCGACAGACCTTCACAATCAGGGCCGGCTGGTCAGGCACTGGTCCCTGGCATCCTTCTCTCTTGGTCTCCCTTCCCCCAGCCAAGCCCAGTCTTTGGACCCTACTTCCGGCTCATGTCAGCAGCCTCACCACCTTCTCCCTGGCCCCGGCCATTAGACTGGAGCACATGACGGGTGGAAGGTGCACCTCGCTGGCCTGCTCTCCCTGGTGTCTAAACACACCTGGGGCACAGCAGCGTGTGTCTCTCTCCTCAGTGTTCTCAGAACAGGCCTCCCTGCCTGAAGGCTGACTCCCTTCCCCGCCTTGCTGTCGCAACCCATCCAGATCATCCATCCTCGGCTCCATAGCCCTCCTTCCATTGTCTCCCCCCTACTTCTTCACCACCGTCAACCACGCTCAACCCCCTCCCCATCTGGCGGGAGTTTTATCTCAACAGGGTCTCGTTCTCAGATGCCTGTCAACTAGATGCCTCAGCTGCCGACTCTTGAGTTGGCTGACAGTGGTCAATAGGCCCTCCAGACATTTGCATCTTAACAGAAGCCTCGGATGGACAAAAGACTTCCAAACCAAAAGAACTGACACTATCCATTCTAATGGCAACAGGGAGGCAGCTGGTCTTTCAAAGAGGTGATGTGGGCCTTTTGTGAAGGCAGGATCAGCTGTGGCTGGGCTTTGGAGACACGAAGGCCCCATGGGGCTCAGACACCC
>NW_007252281.1:46971-76045 GCF_000164805.1 Carlito syrichta | reverse complement strand
TCCCACCCCCCACCCCCACCCCAAAGTCTACAGATCATCCCCAGTTATCCTGATGCCGCAGAGCCCAGACCCCCTTGCGGGAAGATTTCTTTCTTTCCTCAGTGGTAGCAGCATCTCTGAGACTCCAAGGAGACCCACCTACTGGGCCTCGGGTGACTCGTGGGAAGCAAAGGGCTCCAGGGACATAAATCACTCAGAAGAACCCCATGGCCGCCCCAATTCCCATCACTAAATAATGTTGCAAACGGATGTCTCAGAGCAGGAGTCTGGTCAAAACAGTCTTAATTATAATAAAGTGTCACACTCCGCAACGTTAATAGCGATGAAAATAGCAATTAAGTGTGTGAAGAAGGGCAAGTGTTTTCCCAACAAACTCAGCAAGATGTTGCTTAGCACATTAGCAGCGCCGGGGAGCTGGCGGAAGGGCTCTCCTGGTCACAGAGGCAAACGCAGACAGTCTCCATCCTTCTCGGAAACAGGGTGAGGAAGGAAGGGTGCTGGCGTGGGGTGGAGGCGCAGCGCTCCAGCACCGATTGCAAGTTCAGTCCTGAGCCCAAGCCAGAGCCCTGCGGAGATTTCTTAAGGAGTGGACGCAAAATGCACCGCCCCAGCTGCCCCTTGATGAGTCTGACTGCTTTGCCCCGGATACACTCAGGTGTAACCAAAGGAAAGACCCCCTGCTGGCTCCTGTCTGGGATCAGGGAGAGGGAGGAGGGAGACCAGTGTGGCCAGGGGAGATAGAGGAAGGCCAGTCTCTGATGTGCCCAGCAGCAGACAGACAGAAGAAGCCCAGTGACCACACCTGCAAGTGTCAGCGGAGTCAGGGGCAGAAAGTGATCTAGGATCCAAGACAATGAAGGAATTCGATCCCCAAGCGGAAGCTATTACGTGCAGACGCCTACTGGCCCATGGAGCTGCCATGTGTCATTCTGGCCAATTCTACTTCCCCTGTCGATCTCTACCTATTCTGCGAGTTTCACAGAAATGCTTTGCGCCTGGGCGAGCTTCTTGTGGTGGGGTGTGTGTGAGTGTGTGTGTGTACTTTTCTGGTGCTTGTTTAGGGCTCCAGGAAGGAGAGGCCCCAGGGACAGAGGAAGGAAGGAAGGAATTAAAGGGCGTGTTCATTCATAATTAATCCTGCCTGGACCCAGAACAGGCTGAATTAAGTTGCGAGAACCCTGTGGACGGAAAGTCCGACGCGCAGACTCCACACCAAACTTCTCAGGCAGGATGTCACCAAAGGGAGGGACATCTGACGAGGCCTGCATGAAGTTCATCTGGCTGGATTTGCCCCGTAAGGTCCCTTCTAAGGGCCACAGTGGTACTCCCCCCACCCCAGGGTGGCAGTTCTTAGGAAGGCTTGTGTCACGTGGGCAAAGCAGCAGCTTGTATCAGTGGTTCAGAAATGTCCCCTCATCTTGGTGGCCCTGCACCCTTCCTCTTCATTCCACCATAAATACTCCAGTCCCCCATCCCAGGATCTTTGGGGAAAAAAGTTATCTAGACGGGACCAGAGTAGGCAAGATGAAAGTCAGGTGAAGTGACAAACACACAATGAGCCAAGAATTTTAAATTTAAAAAATTAACTCGAACCATAAGAAGTCCATGTTTTACTCTCTTTAAAAACAAAAAACGGCCAAGGGTCAGGCCCAGTGGCTCACGCTTGTAATCCCTGCACTTTGGGAGTCTGGAGGAGGAAGATTGCTTCAGCCCAGGAGTTCGAGAGCAGCATGGGCAACATAGTGAGACCCCCGTCTCTACAATAAATCACAAAAATTAGCCGGGTGTGGTGGTTTGCATCTGTAGTTCCAGCTACTTGGAAGGCTGAGGTGGAATGATCACTTGAGCCCAGCAGGTCGAGGTTGCGATGGCCAGGAGCGGCCACTGCGCTCCAGTCTGGGTGACAGAGTGAGACTCCAACTCAAAAAAAAGAGGTTAGATGTCAGTAGTTTTATATGGTTCCACGTAACATACGAGCATATACAGACGCAAATGCAAAGAAGGACCGGAGGGGGCAGCTGGACCTGTGAACAGTGGTCGCTCCGGGAGGAGCTGGGGGTTGGAAGAGAGGGAGGTGGAGGGGAACTTTTGCTGTTCCTCTGTTTAACTGGGCATGTCTGGATATTTAATAATACGAATGCTCTGGGGATGGGTGTGGCAGGGACATTGAGTGGCTGTTCTTCACTGCACTAACGAAGCCTTGGAAGAAAAGGCATTTAGAGCATAGACAATCTAGGACACTCAGGAAGGCAGCTGCTGGAAGCTGGATCTGGCCAGGCCAGAGGTGTGCTTGGAGGTGGGACTGTCAGGATGATTGCGCGGCACATCGGAATGTCTTTCTGAGTGTCCTCCACCTTTGAACGGCCTAGCATCTTCAAACCAGAGCGCACCTCCCGCCTCCAGGTTTTCTCTCTTCTGTGCCCCTCCCCATTCCAGCATGGGGTCCCTGCGCTGGGCCCCCTCCCCTCGGCTGTGCCACCGTGGAGCTGTCCTCTCAGCGGCTCTGCTCAGCAAGAGTGCCGGCTTTTGACCCCATGGGGCACCCCAGGCTCCGGCCAAGGTGGCCTGGTGTTGCCCGGACTCCAGGCCCACCCTCGCCTGGCTTTCCAGGGTGGCACAGCGGGGCTCCCAGCACGCCCAGGCCCACCCAGGATGAGCATCCAGACCTTTATTAAACAGGCATTGGTCACCACTTGCTTTGGGTCCACGATGTCCACCAGGGGCTCCTTCATGGCCACGTCCCGGATGCAGGTCATGTCAAAGCCATAGACGTTCTCCCACCCTGTGGAAACAGAGCGAGACATCGAGGCAGGCAACAGGACCCCCGGAAGCTCACCCGTCTCTCCAGACCAGAGCACAACGTGCCTGAGGGGGCCAGGCCACTCACCTTTCCTCACATCAAAACTCAGCTCGCCTTGGGGGGGGACTCAGTGTGCCAGATGCTCTTTCAACATGCTCCCATTTGTCCCTCTAGGACAAGCAGGTCCCACTTTGTGGCTAGGTAAACCAGAACTCAGAGAGGCCGTGAAACTTCTCCAAGGACACACAGCTAAAGTGCAGCAGGGCTACGGCCAGAACCCCAGCGCCCTGACTGCCTTCCCGTCCTTTCTCCAAGCCAGCAGCCACTTATGGAAGCCAGCATCTGCCGCCTGCATTCCCGTCTTGTGCCTGCTCAAGAGGTCCTCTGGAAGGTCCATCTCTCTCCCTTCTCCCACTGAACGTCTTTCGCAGCGGAAACACGGGCTCCTAACGTGACACAGGCTATAGTGTGAATCCCACTTACAGGTCAGGCCCCGATGCAAATCACCGAGTCTCTCTGGACCTGCTTTTTCTCACCTGGGTGGGTCTAGGAGCCTCTCTGTTTGTGCTACGACGCCCTTACTAAGGATCAGTCTCTTAAGAGAGAACCTCCAAATGGGGCCCAGACCATCCCAGCCGTGCTCCTCAGCCTCTCTCTCTGGGTTACTCATAAGATACTTGGTCTGGGAAGGAGAAACATTTAAGAGTTGCCAAGAAATGCATTCAAATCTGATGGCCCAAGATCACCCTGAAATGATGGCAATAATTGGTGTCACTGATTGATCACCTAGTCCAGGCCAGCCTCTTTATTTTATTTACCCGGCAATCCGTGAGGAGATCTCTGTACAACAGACAAGGAAACGATGGCTGGGAGAAGTTGGTATCTGGCCCACACACAATACTCCCCGACAGGAAAACAGTGGAGCCAGGGCTCACGCCCAGCCCCAACCCCTAACCCTGCACCTGTACTGACCCAGTTCTGACAGCAGCCAGAAATACAATGTTCCCCTCCTCACAGTGCAGAGAGAATGGCCTTAGCAGAGTCTTCAGGCACTGGGCAACTGGATCTCATTCATCTGTTTATTCAGATGGGTTTAGAAATGCCTCAAAGCAGGCCAGTTGCAGTGGTTCACGCCTAGAATCCCAGCCCTTTGGGTGGCTGAGGTGGGAAGAGCTCTTGAGGCCAAGAATTTGAGACCAGCCTGGACAACATAACGAGACCTCATCTATACAAAACATTTTAAAAAATCAGTCATCAGTTCCAGCTTCCCGGGGGGCTGAGGTGGAAGGATCACCTGAGCCCAGGAGTTTGAGGCTGTGGGAAACCTCGACTGTGTCACTGCACTCCAGCCTGGATGACAAAAGAAACTCTGATTTAAAAAAAAAAAAAAGACCTTGAGATAGAAAAGCTTTTCTCTAAAATCTTAAGGGATTAAATTGTGTTTTAAAATGTTCATCAAACAAACGGTACCTTAGGGAGCCTGCGTCTCTGTGTGTATTTCCAGAAGCAGGTGTGTGAAGAGGAAGGTGGGTGTGGTCAGTGAAAGCTTGGCTGCTTTGACTCAGATTCATTTCTAAGATACACAAAGACCTTCCTTCTTGGGAAAAGAAGGCAGAGAAAGCAATCATCTCCCAGAGGATGAGTGCTTGTGAAAGTCTAGCTTGAGGCTAAGAAGCCCACCATGTCCCATTAAATTCCCCTAGGCTCGTGCCAAACCCCCAATTGAAATCTACTTTGCAGGGACAGAAGTAGCTCACCTGACAACAGGACAGGCTTCAGAGAAGACCCCCTTCTAGAATCTGAAAATAGCTATCCATCCTCCCCCCAGATAAAACATACATACTTTGGTCAGGCACAGTGGCTCATGCCTGTAACCTCAGCACTTTGGGAGGCCAAGACAGGAGAATTGCTTGAGGCCAGGAGTTCAAGAGCAGCCTAGGCAACATAGAGAGACCTTGTCTCTACAAAAAAAAATTTTAAAGTAGCCAGGCATGGTGACACATGCAAATAGTCCTAGCTACTCAGGAGGCTGAGGTGGAAGGATTGCCTGAGCCCAGGAGGTTGAGGCTGCAGTGAGACTTGATCATGCCACTGCACTCCAGCCTGAGCAACAGAGTGAGACTGACTCAAAAAAAAAAACAAACCCCAAAACTAGAATATGTTGCCTTCAGTCCCTTCCTGTAGAGACCTGCAGCTATGCACCAGCTCTATCCCTCCCTGGACCCCACCTGAAGTTCAAGTTCAATATAAGTGTCAGGCAAAAAACTGAGAGTCGGTGTGTGTAATGATTCATTTAATTCATTGGATTTTGGAGTTCAAATCTGAGCTCTGACATTTATTTGCGGCGAACCTTAGGCAAGAATGCAGCCTCTCTAAGCCTTGGTTTCTAAGAGTTCTTTAAAATGGAGATGATGATAAAGATGGTTATCCCATAGTTTTTTGTTTGTTTGTTTCATTTTGCTTGCGTTTTTGAGACAGGCTCTCGCTTGTTGCCCTGGAGTGCAGTGGTGCAATCCTTGCTCATTGCAACCTCCACCTCCTGGGCTCAAGTGATTCTCAGCCTCCTGTGTAGCTGGGACTTCAGGTGTGAGCCACCCCATCCAGCTAACCATAGAGTTGTTATGAGGGTTAAATGTAGTCACATATGTGAAGCACATGAGACAGTGCCTGGCACATAGAAAGCACTTGAGATATAGTAGTTGTTATTTGTCTGTGGTTTGAACTCTGGCTTTGCTGCCATCCAAGCCGTGTGACCTTGTGCAGATCAATTCCCTTCTCCGGGCGTATTTGTAAAATAAGGAGCTTGGTTCAGTGGTTCTGTGCTCGAGAATCATCTGAAACACTTTCTAAAATGCAGAGTCTGGGCCTACTGGATTAGAATCTTCAGAGTTGAGACCCAGGAAGCTGGATTTTTACAAATCTACACAGGCAATTCCAACCATTTTGGAAACTTTAGGTCTTTGAAGTCTCTCCAAGTCCCGAAATGGTGAGCTTAAAGTCTTCTGGCCTTTGTGAAACCTTCTTCAGACTCTCCTGACCCCAGGACCTCTCCTGAATACTCGGCATTTGTAGCACAGAATCTAGCACAGTACAGACTCGTACATCATGCTTTTTTAAATGGAAACACATTCCCAAACACATAATGCCTATACTGCTTTGCAATGCCTGGTGGTTTGGTTACCTCGATAGGGGCTAGTTCAGGTCTTAACTCTCCCATGAATCTCCCCCACCTTCTGATATTCAGGGGACAACACATCCAAAGCAGTCAATATCTTTCTCCTTTTGACGACCACTCATTTTCCCCTTGCCCCTTTTATAAGAGGTGGAGCAGAGATGGGAGAGAATACACAGCAAACACATTAATTTTTTGTTGCAATTATGTGTTATCTGTTAAATCAGTGAATATGGGGTAAGGGCCATTGGCCATCAAGAAATGCTGTTATTAATAATCTAGAGATTAAAAAAGAACACCATCAGAGTCTGTGAATCTTTTGTTTATGAATTAAAACTAACTCCACTATGGACTGCACTATGGTGCACTATGGTGTAATGACTGCAACTAAAACAGCAACAAAACCCAAACCTACCATAACTGCAGACTAGATTGGCTCAAACACCCATTCTCACAGTCTGGCAGAGGAGAATGCTGGTTTCTGGGCATAAATATTATTCACGTATCTCTACTCTTCTTTTACCCACAATGTCCAACATTAATCAAAAATGACAAGACACATAACAAAGGAAAAAGTATGACCTATCATCAGGAGAAAAAAGGCATAGGACCAGACTCAGAGATAGCTGAGATGTTGGATTTATCCAGCAGAGATGTTAAGGGGACTATAATAAATATGTTAAAGAATCTAGTGGGAAAGGTGGACAGGTGGACACAATGTGCATGAATAGGTGGAGAATTTTCTAAGTGCAATGGAAACTATTTTTTAAAAAGCTAATGGAAATGCTAGAAATCAAAATCACAATATCAGAATGAAGAATTTTTAGAATGAGCTTATTAGCCGAATGGACAAATCAGAGGAAATAATCAATGAACTTGAAAACTGGTTGATAAAAATAATCCAAACTTAAACACACAGAGAAAAAAAAAAGTAATGACAAAAATAGGGCATCCAAGTTCCACGGGACAACATCAAACAACATCTAACGTAAGTGTAATTGGAATTCCTGAAGGAAATACATAGAGATACTGGCTGACATTTTTCTAAACTGATGAAATAACCAACCCATGGATCCGAGAATTCCATATAACCCCAAGCAGAATAAATAAAAAGAAAAACATACCTAGACACAGCAGACTCAGACTGCTGAAAATCAAAACAAAGGGGAAAAGAAAATCTCAAGAACAGCCTGAGGAAAGAAACGGTATCAAACACCAGGGCACAAATTTGACTTATTGGCAAGAACTACAGCGAATCTCTCCCTTGCCACCCAGGCCCAAACAATTTGAGTTTCTCTGCCAGGGCCAAGGGAGCTGCCCCAGAAAGCAGGCAGTGGAAAAGTAGCAAGTGCCACCAGATGCCACTTAGAGTTTCTCCTCTACAAAGAAAGGGAAGTGCTTACAATAATTGTATACATTTTAGGCTCTCAGAAACAAAGTCGACTTCCTATGTAAAATGGACTAGAGCCCGCAACTAAAATTCTGGATGGGGATGGGGGCGGGGTTGGGGTGGGGGAAAATGCTTGAACAGCACTAGAGCCAGCCAGGGGAGCCTGCCCTCCAACCGTCCAGCTGTGGGCATGGCTGCCTCCACGTGAGATCGTTCTCTGAACTGGGAAGCTGGTGCCCATTGCTGTAACTCTCAGCAGGCTGGACATTTGTGTGTTGGTTGGGATTCGCATATTGTGTATGGCATTGAGCAGAACACCCACCAAGTTTCCTTCCACTTTGGAAATTCTATAAAGCTCTGCTATAGTCAATATATATTTTTTAAATCACTGCTTCTGTCTCAGAGAACACTCCACCTTGCACATGCCTCTGAGGGTTTACTTTTATTCCTTCGTTTGTTCATACATTCAACAAAAATATATGTGAGCCCAGTATATGCCAGTCATTTCCCTCTCTCTTTCTGTGCGGTCTCTGTTAGCTGGGGAGCAAATTGAGGGCCAGTAAGGCATTGCACTCATTCTTTTTTTTTCTTTTTTTGAGTTGGAGTTTCACTCCGTCGCCTAGGCTGGAGGGCAGTGGCACGCTCCCGGCCACTGCAGCCTCGACCTGCTGGGTTCCGGCGATCCTTCCACCTCAGCCTTCCAAGTAGCCAGAACTACAGGCATGCACTACCACGCCAGGCTAGTTTTTGATTTATTGTAGAGATGGGGTCTCACCAAGTTGCCTAGGCGGGTCTTGAACCCATGGGCTCAGACAATCCACTCGCCTTGGCCTCCCAAAGTGACGGGATTATAGGCTGAGTCACCAAGCCCAGCCTGCACTCATTCTTATACACTCTTGCGGCATGTGGTTGAGAAAGAGGAGAGGAAAGGAGGGGAGGAGAGGGAAAGGGAAGAAAAGGAAGCACTGGGCTCGGTGGTTCAGCCTGTCATCCCAGCGCTTTGGGAGGCCGAGGCGAGTGGATTACCGGAGCCTGAGGGTTCGAGACCCGCCCGGGCAACTTGGCGAGACCACGTCTCTACAATAAAATAAAAAATAGCCAGACTTGGTAGCATGTGTCTGTAGTTCCGGCTCCTTGGAAGGCTGAGGCGGAAGGATGGCCGGAGTCCAGCAGGTTGAGGCTGCGGTGGCCAGGAGCGTGCCACTGTCCTCCAGCCTGGGCGACAGACTGAGACTCCAAATCAAAAAAAAAAGGAAGAAAAGGAAGCTTTTCCCCTAACAATGTGCCTTCTGAAAGGGGCTGGCACATCTCACTCCTGCCCCACTTGGAGATTTTTCCTCCTTAGCTGGTTCTCGAGCCAACAGAAATTTGCTTACAATTGTTCCCTTAGCAACCAACAGTATGCCTTACTTTTGATTGAGAACTCACAGTAACCAAAATCTCTGTTTATTTGAAATGAATTTCTAAATTGATTTGCTTCCTTTACTTAAAAAAAAAAAATCCTTAAATAATTTAATAGAAACCTTCACAGGCTGGACGCAGTGGCTCATGCCCGTCATCCCAGCACTTTGGGAGGCCGAGGGGAGGATTGATTGAGACTGGGAGTTCAAGACCAGCCCAGGCAACATAGTGAGACCTCCGTCTCTACAAAAAAATTAAAACCTTAACAGTATTTTAAGTAAATTCTAAGTTGTGTGTGTGTGTGTGTGTGTGTGTGTGTGTGTGTGTGTGTGTGTGTGGTGGGCAGGGCACTAACACAACAAAAAAATGGGTCTGACTCTTGATTCTTTTCCTTTCCCAAGAGTTATGAAAATTGCAATGGAATCACAGGAATAATTTACATGATCTCCAGCCCTGAGGTATCACCCTGGCGTCTCTCAGACCACCCTGGCCCCTTCTCCCCGTGCCCCAGGCTGGCACATTGTTTCATCCACTCTTCCAGAGGCTCCCAGCAGGAAGCAGGAGGGAAGAAGCTATGTTTGTTGGAAACCATGAGGCAGTTTCTTCAAGAGCTGTACTAGGGTAAGAATAAATATTAAAGTGAGCGTGAGAAGGAAGAATGGGCCTCAAAGTTCGCCTCAAAACACTACTCGGTACAATTGCACAGCAAGAACTCCAAACCGCAGCTCAGAGCAAAGCATGTCCTATTTATACATGTGTTTGATTCACGTCCACTGTTGAGTTGTGTCTGGAATCTTCTGCGAGAGTACTGTCTGTCCTAGATTTGGAGCCACCAGGGGCTTGGCAGTCAAGTTTACTTGCCAGACCCACGGGCAAAAAGGGGCTTGGTTACACGGTCAGAGCATAAACCCTGTCTGCTCCCGTTCTAGCATCAAGAACTGTGATATCCTTTCATAGACGTCACCTCATTTAATCCTCACAAGGCTGTAGGATTGTGGAGATTATCCCTTCGCTGAGGCTCAAAGATGTCAGATAATTTGCTCAAGGTTACCCAGTTAGAAAACAGCAAGGCCAGGGTTTAAATAAACCCAGGGATGGCGGGACGGCAGAGCGTTTAACCCAGGCCCCCTGTCTCCCACTACCCTCCTTTAGAATGCTGCCACCTTCCCTGGAAGTCAGATGGTAGACATCACACCAGACCGGCTGGAGGCAGACAGCCACCAGAGAGGGTTTCCAGGGCACCGAGCCGCAAACCACTGCCCCACTTCTGTCTCCTTCTGAACCCGGCTGTGAACTTCAGGCTTTGATTTTCAGGAGGGTGTGAACACACACACAAATACACACCTCCCACCGCACAGGGTAGCGGAGGCATCGTCAGCGCCACTAACAGCGATGAGGTGGTCACTGTTTGAATCGGTGGAGCCACCATTTGTTGAGCTGTGGATGGAGTCTTTGGGGGAAGGTGTTTATTCTGTAAGCTCCTCCACAGTCACCTTGCCCAGTAGGACTGGACCACCGACTGGGCGGGAACCTCCAGCACTGCCCCCGCCCCCAGATTTGCTGAGGCTATTGGGTAGCTTGGAGCTTCTGCCTCTTGCTTTTGTTTGGATTATTTGCGTGTGTGCTTGTCCAAGGGGTTCTGTTTGATATACTCTCACAAAGGACCAGGACTGTGTCACCGAGAAGTATTGCCCCTTAAGTGACAGAGAATAAAACAGTCCTTTTCAGATCAGGTGCAATATTGGAGAGTTTTGGGGGCTTTATTTTTTCTAAGAGAACTGCAGGCTCTTAGCTGATAAGGCATTGTGAATGCACATTTAGATATGAGCCCCTGCCTCACACACATGCGTGCACACATGTGTACGCGTGTATGCACGTGCGCGCATGTGTGCATGCACACACACACATACGCACACACTTGTTTGAATGTTTGAAGCAGAATCTCCACTTCCCACTCCACTCTTACCCATTCCTCCAAAAGAACCTCAGAGAGGAAGCATTCTTTACTTGATGTGAAAGACAGCCAATATTATTTTGATAAGTTTGAGCGTCATGAGGGCAGGATTCAAAATGGCCGGCCTGGCTAGAGCCCTGCTGCTTCTGACTCTGTGGCGGACTTTTGGGATAGCTGAAGCTCAACAGGCTTCTCGCCACCTGCCCTGCTGTTCCCTACAAACACGTGGTTTCTGCTGCTTCCGTCCATTCTTATTCACCTTGCATTCACTCCCACACCCTAGGACAGTTCCCTACACCCGCCATATTGCTGATTTTCCCTCTGTAGACCTCCCGCCCTTGGGACCAAAGAGAAACATTTACAGAGAAGAGTCCAGAAAGGCTCACAGATACTCCACGGGGACAGCACCTGTATGAGTGACACTGCCTGTTCCTCTCAGACCCACTGGTGTGCCTCCCGCCCCAAGAGAAGATCAGCAGAAAATCAAACAGGGACTTACAGTGGATTTTGAAGTCCTTGTACTGTCTGTCTTCAATGGCTACCACGTACAAAGCTGCCCGGTCTGGAAACATAAGCCCTCCAGGTTTCTGTTGATGAATTGTGGGGAAATGGGTCTCGTAATCTATTCACCTGACAAAGACATCACATTTTGAACTGCACATAGAGTCACCACACAAGCACCCCCTCGCCAGCATTTTTACTCGGTGGACTGCCGCCTTGTCCAGAGTCAGGGCCCGGGTAGCAAAGCTCAATTTTTATTTTGGAGCAAGGAAGATGTAAGGGCCGAAGGTGGGGTCAATATAACAAATGAAGTGGACTGAAGGTAAGCCTGACAAGGAGGAGTGAGAGGTGTTATAACTTTTTAGCCCAGAGAGGCCCCGATGGACGGTACACTTGGCTTTCTGGCAGTCATGCAAGTCCTGAGTACTTGTTGACCAAACGGACTTTTAACTTGATAAGAGAAAATGGGTGCCAATCATTGCCAAAGAGGCCAGGGTTAGACCTACAGAAGTACATGCTGACAGTCAGACATGTTGGACCCAAGGATGATCATTCTATCTATGGACAGAATCTATGTGCATAGATGGTATCTATAAACTGGACTTGCTTTAAAGAGAGGGGCAGAGAGGTAGCCTGCTCGCTAGCCCGAGTCCTCGCTGAAGTCCCCATACTCTTCCTAGGCTGTAGGACAAAGTAGAGCATCAGGGCAGCCAGCAGACCGACGCAGGGACCGCATGCATGACACTTACCAGCCACTTGTCCCTGGCAAAGATCACCGTGTTGAGCATTGACTCATAGAACAGACAGTAGCCCATCCACTCGCTGATAATGATGTCTACCTTGTCCACGGGCAGCTCGACCTCTTCCACTTTACCCTTAAATATGGTGATGACTGGAAAACAAGAAGCCCAAGACCGTGCTTTGCAGGACCTCACCTGGGAACCATGAGCACCCCCTCAGGACCACACCTCCAGGCTTTATCCCTGCTCTGACTCAACTTCTAAGACGTGACATCACTCCCCGTTCACCAAGGGAGCTCATACCAAGGTGATGGAAAACTAGGTGTGTGCTTTGAGTAAAACACGTACTGAGTCACTGCCACGTGCCTGGCACTGTGCTCAGTCCGTTACATGCCCCGTTATCTTTCCAACAACTCCACGAAGTAAGCACAGTGCAGTGAGTTTTCAACAACACAGGTCTGAACTGCGTGGGTCCACTTATCCGCAGACGTTTTTCAAGAAAAGTGACACTGAGTGTGCCCACCTCTCTGCCTCTCCCTCTCCCTCCTTCTCCGCCTACTCAGTGTGAAGACAATGAGGATGAAGACCTTTATGATAACCTGCTTCCACTTCGTGAATAGGAAATACATCTTATTTTTCTTCCTTTGAGTTAGAGTCTCAGTCTGTTGTCCGGGCTGGAGTGCAGTGGTGTGATCATAGCCCACCGTAACCTCGACTTCCTGGACTCAGGCCATCCTACTGCCTGCCTCAGTCTTCCGAGTAGCTGGAACTACAGGTGCTGGGCTTTTTTTTTTTTAAGGGATGAGGTCTTGCTATGTTGCCCAGGTTGGTCTCGAACTCCTGGGCTCAAGCAGCCCTCACGCCTCAGCCTCTCAAACTGTTGTGGGATTACAGACATAAGCCATCATACCCAGCTATTTTTTTCTTTATCTTATAATGTTCTTAATAATATTTTCTTTTCTCTAGCTTACTGTATTGTAAGAATACAGTATGCAATATACAAAATATGTGTGAATTGACCGTTTATGTTATCAGTAAGTTTCCAGTCCACAGTAAGCTATTAGCAGCTACGTTTTGGGGGAGTCAAAAGTTATACCTGGATTTTCAATTCTGCTTTTTTTTCACTTGCAACTAGGGATACTGAGGGTTTAAACAATGAAGAGTTTAAATAGTCGCAAGGGAAACAGAGCCCAGATCTGATACGCTATGATTAAGAACTCCGATGGTCCCCACCCTATGCTAGGTTACCATGACGAGTCAGATCCAAAGAAAGCAGAGATGCCTCCTCCATTGCTTTTGTGTCTGTCCACAGCCAGGGCTCAGCAACACCACTTGGGTGACCCTCTAGGATTTGTGAGGAAGACCCATTGGTGTTTTGACAAGAGCTTGGGTTCTATAGTCAGAAAAACCTAGGTGTAAGTGCTGGATTTTCTAACTATTAGCTGTATGACTTTCCACATGCTCCTTGACCTAACTAAACTCCAGTTCCCCGGAGAACAACCAGGAAAAGCAATATCTACTTAGAGTGTGGTTGTATTGATTACATGAACTAATACATGTTAAGTACCAGGCCATGATTGAAACGCAACAGAAGACAGATATCTAACCTGTTTCTCCTGTTGACCCACAAGATGGAGAGGGGAAAGGGACCAGGATGGGGACAAAGCCTCTGTTGTGATGACCTTTGCTCATGAGTCACTTCCACGACCTTCATATCCTGCAGTGGCAGGAAAAACTTCTTTGCTGAGTTTTTGATTCACTGACACAGACATACACATAATTTTGGAGTCCCTTTTTGTATTCGTTGCTGTAAAGATCAGAGTAAAAGCTAGCTTAGACACCGCTGTTAAATTGACAGGATGATGCATTGGTTGGCTGGTTCCTTCTGAACGTTTCCCCGGAAAGGTTACACATATCACACTCTGAAACTCTTGTTCTGCATCATCCTCTAAAAAATCACACAGTGCCTGAGCTTTGCAGGGAAAATTGAACAACGGCTTTTTCTTTGGAGTAAATACCCCCCAAACCACATCAGTCTTGAATCTGCCCCTAAAAACTAAGAGGAGGAAGGGTTGGTCTTCCCCAAAAGGCTTGGAGGGGGTGGAAGGGGCAGGTGTTAAAGTTCTGTTTCCCTGGGGTTGTGAGACCCCAGGGCAGGAACTCAGCCAAGAGCACTTCAACCTGAGCACCAAGAGACTTCCTAGGAGACAGAGTAATGGAGTTTTAAAATGCAAACAGAGTGCCTCATTGATTTCTTATTTTGGAAAAAGAACTGACAGATATATGCCTGACCCACCCGCCCAGTCATTTGCATGCAAAGTCTGCCCTGTCTGACTTTTGTCAACTTTTAATGGCCCTCTTCCTTTTTTTCTTTGCACAATTCTTGAAGACTCTCCCCTAACATCTGCGTATATCTGTGTGGCTATGGGTCAGTTCCTCCTCCTCCTGCTAATCATGACCTCCTGCTGGTGGCATGACCGCCCTGTGGCCCAGGAAGATGTCTTCTCCTCTGGGGACTCATGATCGCCACCCTGAGTGTTTAGTGCAAGGCTACACCCGTGATGGTTTTGTGGGCAGGACTCCATTAGAAGCTGCGGGAAACAGATGGGCAAACACTTATCTATTAGCAAGTCCAAACAGACATGGATGGAATGTTCCTCGGACATCCCCCAGAGTGAGTGACCACTGCCCCTGTTCTCTGTGCTAGCCCTCCTCTCCAACAGGCGTGATATCCTTATCAATATAGGTTACGCCAGATGATCTATAGATGATAGATAGACAGACGGTAGACTAGAGAGATAGATGATAGGTGATTTATAGATTAGACAGATAGATAGATATAGATTAGAGATAGCCTGATGGTAGGTGATTGACAGATGATAGATTAGAGTGATAGACTGATGATAGACAGATGATTTATAGATTAGGTAGATAGAAAGACAGATGATAGATTAGAGACAGACTGATGACAGATAATAGATTAGAGAGATAGACTGGTAATAGATGATAGATTAGACAGACAAATAATAGATAATAGATAGGGATAGATGATAGATAGATGGCTGGATAGATGGATAATAGTGAGAAATTAGAAAGACTGATAATAGATGATAGATAAGGATAGATAGATGATACATACATACATATATACATACATATATACATGCATACAGTGGGTCACAGAACAGCAAAAAAAAATCACACTGTTTCTGCTTGCAAACAGGCAGAAGGCATCAGCTAACCCTATAAAATTCTCGATGTGGACTTCTGATGACTTAATGTCACCCTTCTGCATCTACCCGAGTGCAAACATTTCTCAGTGCAGACATGGCCCGCACTCGGCTTGGTGAGTAGATGGTCCCTCTGTGAAAGGAAAAAGACACATCTCCCTTCATCCAGTGCTGGACTGGCTTTCAGACTCCTTTCCACTCCTTGTCCGGGTCTTTTGTGCAGCACACGACCTACACAGCTTTATGCTGAGATCCCCGAGGTAGCAACTTTCGCTCTTGTTCTAGCTGACAACTAACCTTGATCAAATAACTCCTCTCCTTTGGGACCTCAGTATCCTTCTTAGGGGAAAAAAAGGAGAGAGGGTGAATCTGAAATCCTTTGCAGCGCCAGAATGCTGGGGTTTTTCATCTATGTATTGAGCACTTGCTATGTGTATTCAAGGCTTACTAGTGGGGACAGCTGGCACCAATACAGAAGTGGTTTCTGAGATGTCCAGTGTGACTCCAATTTGCAACACGCTCTGGAGCCTGCAGCTGTTGTTGTTGTTGTTACTTTACGAGGCCATATTGGGCCAGGGATGGGGGCTCACACCTATAATCACAGCACTTTGGAAGACCGAGGCAGGAAGATTACATGAGCTCAGGACCAGCCTGAGCCATATAATGAGCCTGTGTCTCTATAAAAAATCAAAATATTAGGTGGGCTCAGTGGCACGTGCTTTTAGGCCCAGTAACTCAGAAAGCTGAGATGGGAGGATCACCTGAGCCCAGGAAGTTGAGGCTGCGGTAAGCCATGATCGTGCCACTGCGTTCCGGCCTGGGCAACAGAGTGAGACTTTGCCTTAAAAAAAAAAAGTCCCCATCATTGTGTCTGTGGGCCCAAATACAATTGCCGAAGTGAAACCCCAGGAACGTTCTCCCTGTGGTCTGCAGTCACCACCAGATGCCCAGATTCAATTTCCCAATCAACAGAATGCTACCTCTCGTGGTGGGGTTTATGCCAACTCGTTGGGGAATATTGGCCAACATATGGCGCTAGGTTGGCTCAAAGAGCCGTGTGGGCACACACAGCCGCGGCCTCGCCCTCTCCTCCGTGCAAGGTTGTCCACGGGGTCAAAGTCACCAGCGTTAAGATTCTGAGCAGCTCGAGCCTGCGGAACTCCATGCCCAATCTGGACCCCACGTCACGGTTGCCGCATCAGCTCAAGGTTGCACTGAGGTCACTTCCCAGAGCTGCGCTTTTATTCCATAAGGATGATGGAAAGTTGATTCAACGAACTGTGACAGGACCCTGGCTCGTGAATTTTAGAATGATTAATCACAACTAAATGCACAACAAGGAGAAATAGACTCTAAATTGGGAAAATTTCCCCTGTAGCTGCAAGTTTGCAAATCAGACATCCAGATTTTTTTAAATGGCTTTGAGTGGGATTGACATCTTCACTGCTTCCGAGAGCAGGTCCTGTCCCCAGAACAGGGGGCTTGAGGGTCACGTGCATGGGGACCAAGAGCACAGTATGAGCCAGCGAGCCCCCCAGGCCACTCCCACTGCAGCAAAGCCCCTCGTACCCCTCCCTGCCCCCTCAGAACTTGGCTCACACACCGATTTTGGCGACACCCACGCCAGCTGCCACGCACCTTCGAGGGGCCTGACTCGCCTCCAGCCTCCGCGTTCCCTCTCCTGGTTGTCTATTTTAGCTCCTGTTTCCAGAATCTAGGGGAGCACTTGACTCCTCACAAACATTCAGAAATCATTATGGGGTGACTGGATGGGTGGAAAAGTGATTTCAATGAAAGGGCATTGGGTTAAAAGACAAAAGATATTCAAACTAGTCCTAATTATGTTAGTAAAAAATCACTAGCATTTGAATAGCAGCTTGCAGAGTGATTTTACATATGTTATTTCGATAACACTCCCAGGAGCTCATGTGGTCACATTTACTATTCTTTTTGCCCAATGAGAGCGTAAAGTCAAACTAGTTTGAGCGCGGTAGGTAGCTCACGCCTGCAATCCCAGCACTTTGGGAGGCCAAGGCAGGAGGATCTTCTCTACCAAAAACTTTTAAAAAATTAGCCGGGCGTGGTGGCACACACCTGTAATCCCAGCTACTCGGGAGGCTGATGTGGAAGGATTGCCTGAGTCCAGGAGGTCAAGGCTGCAGTGAGCCGGGATCGTGCCATTGCACTCCAGCCTGGGTGACAGAGTGAGATCCCAACTTGAAAAAAAAAGGAAGTCAAACTGCAGAGTCAGACCCTAAGCCTGTCATGTGACCTTGTACAAGTCACTTCGCCTCTCTGAGGTGTCCTTCCTTCACCCGGTGAATAGATACGAGAATATCTGGCTTCCAACCGCCTGACACTGATGTGGTCATCAAGCAGCTGCCTGGTGTGTTGAGGGGAAAATAATCAGAGAAGGGGAAGGGCTGAGCCCTCCTGCTTCAGGCTGGTTGGGTTGGTTGGCAGATTGAGGAGAGACAGCATCAAAGAGAACACCCAGGATGGGGCCAGAACCCACTCAACTCCCCCCCAGCGTCAGCTCCTGCATGGCTCCCTGTCCTCGTCTTGTTCCGGGCCCAGAGGTTTGGACAAACCTCTCTCGCCAGGCCAGAACCAGCCCATTCTGGAGCCCATGGTCATGGGAAACAGAGGACGTCAGTATCTCTACCCTCGATCAGTGGTGGGACTAGGAACAAACGTCCTCAGCAAACAGACCCCATTCCTGGAGGGGTGCAGGAGAGCCCTGGGTGCCACGGAGCCTGAATAGGGTAGGTTCCTCATCCCAGTTCCCTCTCTCCCTGCCCAAAGCCCCTGCTCACCCAACAACTTGGGGCTTGAGGGTGTGCTGTGTCCCCAGTGCGTAATCTGCCTGGCTTTGTGTCCTAGCCTGCTCTGGCTCCAATCTGCTTAGCTGGAGCTTTAGAGACCTGCTAGTTCTGCCGGAGCCCTTCCCTGGCCAGAGATACCCTGGCCTCCCCACCGGCCTAGGCAGTGGTTGGATAGCTCTCCGTCAGGAAGAAGCATACCAAGACCCTTCTCCACCCAAAGTATCACATGCCACCAAGAACCCGGTGTGGTCCAGCCTGACAAATAGCCAACACCACAGTCACGGTCAGATGACTGTAGGCTCCGCCAAGGGTGGCAGGGATTATTAAGAAGCAAGTGACAGAGTGATTGAAATTGGTAGAAAAGAAAATGGCGACAAAGTTTCCCCTGGGCTCACCTATGCAGATTTTTTTTTTAAGTTGGAGTCTCACTACTTCCCTCAGGCTGGGGTGCAGTGGCACCCACGCTCATGGCCACCCCAGTGTCGACCTGCTGGGTTCTGGCGATTCTTCCACCTCAGCCTTCTGAGTAGCCGGAACTACAGACACGCACTACCACGCCCGGCTATTTTTAAATTTTATTTTATTATAGAGACGAGGTCTTGCCAAGTTGCCTGGGCTGGCCTCGAACCCGTAGGCTCAGGCAATCCATTCACGCCGGCCTCCCAAAGTGCTGGGATTACAGGCTGAGCCACTGAGCCTGGCCAGAATTTTTTTTTTTTAATCAGGGTTGCCCTCTGTCACCCAGGCTGGAGTGCAGTGGCATGATCACAGCTCACTGTAGCCTAGACCTTCTGGGCTTAGATGATCCTTCTGCCTCAGCCTCCCAAATAGTTGGGACTACAGGTGTGCATCACCATGCCCAGCTAATTTTTTAATTTTTTTTGTAGAGACGAGGTCTGGCTATGTTGCCCAGGCTGGTCTCGAGCTCCTGGCCTCAAGCAATCATCCTGCCTTGGGCTCCCAAAGTTCTGGGATTACAGACGTGAGCCACCATGCTTGGCCCCCCAGGTTTTGCTCTCACTCATGACCTGCAGCAGAAGCTCACATGGGCAGACAGGAAGCGCCTCCCTCCCCCCAAGAGCATCTGTACAAGTGGGCAAAACAGTCTCCCCCGCCGACTCTTCATGTAGTCCTTTCTTCATCCTTCAGGTCTTCAATGCCCTCTCCTGAGAAGAGCATCCCAGTACCAGGGTTGTGCTGTCAAACGTTGAACAACCAGGCCGGGCTCGGTGACTCAGCCTGTCATCCCAGCACTTTGGGAGGCCGAGGAGAGTGGATTGCCTGAGCCCGCGGGTTCGAGACCCACCCGGGCCACTTGGCGAGACCTCGTCTCTACAATAAATCAAAAACTAGCCGGGCGTGGTAGCGCGCGCCTGTAGTTCCGGCTACTCGGAAGGCTGAGGTGGAAGGATCGCCTGCAGCCAGCAGGTCAAGGCTGCGGTGGCCGGGAGTGTGCCACTGCACTCCAGTCTGGGCGACAGAGTGAGACTCCAACTCAAAAAAAAAGAAAAAAAATTGTTGAACAGCCAGCTGCAGAAAGAACAAGCAAAACAACTCTGATCTGCAGTCTCTGCTGATTGCCGTGGTGTAAATACTTCTATCACCGCTGACCTCCAGCTAAGGACACACAAGCTGTCACTCAAAGCAGGGCTGCGAGGAGAGGCGTGTGCAGAACTGGCTCCCGTCCGGTGGTGAGAGTCACTTGATCGAAGCGGGCCCCGTGTCCTCAGTCGCAGCGTTGCGTGTCTCTCCAGGCACTTTCAGAGCATGGGATCGCAGTGAGTGTGCCGGCCCGTTTGTCGTGATGCCTGTCTTTGCCGTGAGACGGGAAGCAGCATGAGAACAGAGGCTGTGTCTGTCCTCGTCATGCCACAACTCCCCGCACCCGGCCCAGGGCCCAGTGCGTGCACAGCAACACTGGACGGAATGAAGAAATGAAACTCGCTTCTAAGATTATGAATGGGTCGTTTCACGAGCAGTTAGGAAAGGAGGTCGCAATTGCCAGGCTCATAAAAACAATTATACGTGATTAGTCTCATTTCTGTTTTTTGGCATGGCTATTAATCACGTTAATAAGTGAAATAATCCTAATAACAATAGCTAACATGTATCGGCTGCTTCCCGCCCGTCGGATACTGTTGTATTTCAAACAGTAGTGTGCTGTCGATGTTTAACAAGTGGCTCTCCGCCAGCTAGAAGCCCTGGTTCGTAGCATTTGCTGCCTTCTGTAGTGCAAATACTTCCGCCATGGCCCATTTCAAGCCTCCAAAGTGACTCCGTCCGTTCCTCCAGTTTACTGAAAATGTCGCCATCAGCTCTCGGGTAAGTAGGCCGTGCCAGAATGCCACAGTTTTACCTACAGTGGCTATGTGATCCCCACAATGGCCCTCGGCGGTATCATCCCCATTTCACAGAGGAGGAAACTGAGGCACATAAAGTAAGTTACCCAAGAGCACAAGAGGAAGCCAGTCAAGCTGAGTGTGAGGCAGGAAGCCTGGCACCAGGGCTAGCGCTTGCAGAGTAGCAAGGGGGACTTCACGAAGAACTCAGGCAAGGCGCGCCCCGGGACACCCTAACAGAGAAGATGACAGATCGTGGTGTGGATTCACGCGGGCTGCATGGCCGTATCCCGAGGAGCTGGCAGAAAACTGAACGCACACCAGCCTGCAGGTGCTTCCACACTCTCGCGGGGCACCTGTCCAATGTGGTGCCACACCGAGAGAGGGAGTCTCCTCACTCCTTGTGGTCCCAAAGGAAATACATGGCATGTCGGGAAGGTGGCAGGGAACAGAGCCCGCCTCCGTGGAAGGAGGCGCCTTCTGACAGTCCCAGCTCCCCTGGGGGCTGGCTGTGGGGACCTTGACGAGAGAGTCACCCAGGATGGCACAGCTGCCCCGTGTGGAGGAATGGCCCAGGAGCGTCCTCCAAGCCTTGTCCACATAAGGCTGGCAACGAGTGGCTAAGAGCTATCAAGGCGGGGACCGTTCAACCTGAAATGCTTGGGCACCAACTGTATACGAGGCCCTGCGCCAGACACTTGACTAATCGTCTCCAAGCCTCAGGTGGCCCTGCGAGCTGTGCAGGGGCACGCCCCCTCTATGGAAAAGGGGGCGATGACAAAGTCCTCCCTGCAGAGGCCCTCATGCCCCTCATCTCCGCCTCGTGTCATGCCACCCTGGGCCCCTTCCCTCCATGACGTTTATACTTTCGGCCATGCACAAGCAGGAGGAGAGAAACGAGGGGGAGCTTTTTTACCCTGGAGGCATCTGAGAAGTACATGCTCCTTGTTTCCAGAATGATAAAATCCCCTCCGTCTCCGAGCTGCGATGTGAACTCGCATCTACCTTTTTAGGCATCCCGGCAGCCCACCCGTTTCCTCGGCGGGAGAGGAAGTCAGAGTCGCTAGCGCTGAAGTCAAAGAAGAGGCGCAGCCACATGTGTGTGGGCCACGTGTGGCGGTGCCGCGTGACGGCCGCACTCCTGCTGCAGGTGGCTTCCGTGGGGGTGCGTTTGCGTGTGAATCACTCCGTCCCAGGGCCGCGTGGAGGTGGGGGCGGGGAGCCCGACTGATTCTGGAAAGCAGGTATTCTGCGCCCCGTGTTGTTATTTATGTCTCTACACCTACACTCCGAGGCCCGCACGGCTGGCTGCTGCAGCTCTTCAAGGCATTTCCATGGAAGCGTCCCCGTGGCCATGCTGCCTCCTCCGAGCACACATGCCAAGGCTGGGCGCGCCGGTGCAACGGTCAAGGCTCTGGGTGGCCTCCCTGGCCCCACTCATCTGTTGCACATTCCCCCTGACACACACACAAACACACACACACACATACACACGAGGAAATAAAGGCCACTTGGCTTCACGAAGGGCCCTGGGTGCAGAGTTTCCTCCTCCCTGGTACAAGAACAGGCCAGAGCCATGGGGGTGGCTCTTCTCTTGGGGACAGTGGCCTGGTCCTCTTGAGCCTCTGCCTTGGTAGCGTGGAATCAAGTCTGAGCCGTCAAGTCCAGAGCAGGAATGATTCCATCCTAAGGCTGTGAGGTGAGGCTGAGCAAACCAGATGTGCGCACTGCCCAGGTCAGCGCAGAGCCGAGTGGGCAGCCAGCTGAAGCCAAGTGGTACGGGCAGCCCTGGAAGGGTGCCTGGTGTGGGATGGCGGCATCCCCGGATATGAGAAGGGCAACCCAGCTCAGGCAGACTGGGTGTCCAACTGGGGGAGGCTGCCCAGCATGGGTGCCAGAGCTCAGCGTGGGGCGACAGGCATCTGTGTGGGGCAGGAGGTGGTGACAATGGGGAATTGATTACATACAGGGTATGGAAACATTTTACGAGTGAGTAATAAGCAAATGAGTAATAAATAAGCATACTACAGGGGAGGCTCGGTGGCTCAGCCTGTCATCCCGGCACTTTGGGAGGCCAAGGTGAGTGGATGGCCTGAGCCCGCGGGTTCGAGACGGGCCCGGGCAACTTGGCGAGACCACGTCTCTACAATGAATCAAAAATTTGCCGGGTGTGGTACCGTACACCTGTAGCTATGGCTACTTGGAAGGCTGAGGCAGAAGGATTGCCGTAGCCCAGGGGTCGATGCTGGGGTGGCCGTGAGCATGCCACTGCACTCCAGCCTGGGCGACAGAGGGAGATTCCAACTAGAATAATAATAATAATAAGCAGGCTACAAATAATGGGACTACAAATAATAATAAGCAGACAACAGACTCGGAAAGGGAGCAGACTAGAGGAGCCCTGTGGTGCCAGATACCAGGCAGCACTGAAGGGGCCATGTGAGCACCTTCTTGGCAATACAACGACTGTGCAGATGTGTACACTCATGCCGAGACACACACGCACCCCAGCTCTCTCCAGTGAAACAGCCTGGGAGCCTCGACGCCCGCAAACCAAACAGCACATCTATCCAGGTCTTGGTTACTAAATGCCGCTGTCCCTTAAACGCAACCCAGGGAAATGGCTGGTTCCGGCACAGAGGCATGGAGAGCGCAAGATGAGCCTGGAACGCCTGTGCCAGAAAGTGAGAAGCCTGGAAGAAGGGAAAGAGGCGTGTCCGAGGAACACAGAAGCCAGCGGGGAAGGGGCTCCCAATGGCCAGACCAGGGAGAAGTTGAGTGTCAGAGTACGTAGTGATAGCATGTAGAACGTGTGAAATAAAAGAGAAATCCATAGTGAAATGAATGAGTAAGTGGATGGATGGATGGATGGATGGATGGATGGATGGATGGATGGATGGATTGGATGAATGGATGGACAGATGGACATAGATAGAAGATAGATTAGATTGATAGACAGATAGATACAGCAATAGAGTAGTGGTTGGATGGTGGATGGATGGATGAGATAGATAGATAGATAGAAATTTGATGAGGAATGAGACATTTACACGGTTTCAAAGTACCTCCCCCAGCAAGTTTTACTAATTACAAAGGGGACCGAAAGTATTTTACCATGGAGAAGCCCAGCAGTCACTCTCACCCAGTGACCTAAGCAAACGCCATCAGTAACAAAACAAGCCACAATCACAGCCTCCGCCCAAGAGGCAGCACCTGAATCCAGTCCTGAGGCCGCACCACACCGTCCAAACTGAGGGACAGCCCACAAAACACTGCCATCTCCCAAAGCAGCAAGGCCATGAAAGTCGGGGAAAGCCTGCCCGGTTTAGCTCAAAGGAAACTAGTTGTGGCAACTAAACGCAACATGTGATTCTGAACAGAATCCTTTTGCTATAGCCCACATCGCTGCGACCTTTGGCAAAATGCACGTGGGATCTGAGGGTTCGAAAACAGTAACGTTTTGGCGCTAATCTCCTGATTTGATGGCTGTGTGTGGCTTTAAGAAGAATGTCTTTGTCTATTGGAAACGCAAGTTCACGTATCCAGGAATGATGAAACATCGTGTCAACTACTACTGTCAAATGGTTCTGGAAAAAAGATCGCTGCCCTTGAGCCTTTTCTGTAAGTTTTAGTGTTCCAAAGGTTAAAAAAAAGAAGGGAAAAGGGAAGAGAAGGGAAAGAAAGGGGAGGGAAGAGGGGAAATCACAAGAATATGAAGCAGAGGAGGGAGGAGAGAGAGAGCCCGGTGCGAACCAGAGCGGGAAGAGGAGGGGGCTGGGCTGGTCCTTTTCCCAGCAAGCAGATCGGACCCCTCCGCTGGCGTTTGTCATTCTTCCCATCCCTGCAGGCCCTCCCCACATTCTGCTACGAATGGCTGCAGGGTGGGGGCCCCAGCAAGACAGCGGAGGAGAGAGCCCAGAGCCCCAGACACTTGTTGGGGTGACACTGCAGCAGGAAAAAAGGCATGAGAGCCGGGGCTGGGCAGAGACTCGGCGGTCAGGAATGGCTGCGCAGGTGAAAACCGTGAATAGCCGGGTTCTAAGGGTTGTCTGGACGCCCCTTAGGGCTCAGGGATGGGACTCGCGCCCCGCTCTGCCTGCACCCACCCTCCCCTCCTAGGAGGTCTGACTTGCAGGGTGGGCAGGCACCCCTGGTGCTTCCGCCCACCCAAAGGCACAGAAACGAGAGTCGTGACCAAAGACTCTGGCCCTGGCTCCATCGCCATCCCTCCTAGCCTCAGTTTCCACCTCTGTCACATGTGAGAAAACCACAGAGCTGCAGAGAAGAACGCCGGACTGGGTCACCCTCGCACAGAAAGACTTGGCATTTTTTTTTCCCCAACTTTAAGGGGCAGATAGAAAGCCCAGGTCCAGCACTTTTCTGAAGAGGGCCCAGAAGGGACCCGGCTCCCCTGAGTGACCAAGGGAGGCTGGACCCTGGGCCAGAGCCAGGGTATCAGGATAGCATCCCAACTCATGGCCACCACAGATGCTGGCCGCCCTTTGATCGGCTTTTTCTCTATCCCGCTACCCCACGTCCCTCCTTGCCCAGCTTAGATCCCACCATCTGTGACTGTCGTGCAACTCTGGCTCCTCCCAGCAAAGCCTCAACCCGGGCCACCTTCCACTCACTCGCACCCCAGCTCCTGAGCGTGGGAAGAGGGATGACACAGGCGAGGACTGGACCCGCACATCTCTGGCCACACATCGCGACAGGGCCCACCGCTTCCCAGCAGCCCTCCCACCCCAGCCTGTCTGCCACCCGCCCTCCCTTCCAGGCTTTCTCATCTCTCTTCACCTCCCCCTCTCCTCTGCCAGCGCCTGTCTCATTTCTCAGGGAGCAAACGCCAGCAGCCAGCCAGGGCCTTCCCACCACCAGCCGCCACCTCCTTCTGGACACACATGCCCCTCCTCCCATCCCTCCTCCAAGGTAAAGGCCGCCCCTCCACCTGTGCAAGCTAGAGACCACCCCTTTCACTTGTGCAAGATAAATGTCACCCTCCACCTTTGCTAGGTAGATGTCACCTCCCACCAGAGCAAAGTAATTGCCACCCCCTTCCTGTGCAAGGAAAAATGTCACCCCCTCTGTCTGTGCAAGGTAAGTATCACCCCTTCCACCTGTGCCAGGTAAATGTCACCCCCCCACCTGTCCCAGGTAGATGCCACTCCCTTCACCTGAGTAAGGTAAAGGCTACACCCTCCACTTGTGCAAAGTAAAAACCACCCCCTCACCTGTACAAGGTAAATGCCAGCCTTTCCACCTGTGCAAAGCAAAGACCACATGCCTCCACCTGTGCTCTGGAGCCCTTGTCCTCTTACCTTCTCAAGATCTCTGCTCCTGAATTACTCTTCTTCCTGCATCTGTAGTGTTTCTCGGCTGTGCCCATGGAACATACACACATTTTCCTAATTTTTAAAGAAAAATCAGCTTCCTCCCTTCTTCCTATATCCCTGATAGCCACTGGTCCATTTTTCTGTTCCCAGCACAAGAAGAGTTGTTTATGGTCCTCACAGCACAGCCTCTCCTGGACCTCTCCAACTGGACTCCTGCTGCCACCCCTCCACTGAACCTGCACTTGTTAAGAACACCTCCATGAGGCCATATTCAACGGTCACATCTCTGTCCCTCTCTTACTTGATCTCGGAGTTTTCCCTGCAGCTGACCATCTCCACCTTCCCGGGCCTCATGGGAGCCCACACTCCAGAATGTCCACCACACTCCCGGGCCTCATGGGAGCCCACACTCCAGAATGTCCATCTTCTCTGCCCCTTCTCCTCTGCCTGACCCCCAAATGCTGAGATGCCCTAGTTCCCATCTTTGGCCCATTTTTCCACTCTAGCTATGCATTTTCGCTATGTGGCCTCATACTGTGGCTTCAGAGAACACCTCCATGTGGATGACTCCTAAGTGTCTGACTCTCCCTGAACCTCCAGCCTCACCCGCCCAGTCTGACTCTCATCTACCTGGATGTCCAAGGGGCACCTCAAACCCAGCATGGACAGGAGAGAGTTCTGACTTCCCTCTCGCTCCCGTCGCCCCATGGGTGCTCCGCCTCCAGCCAGGCACCAGCCACCCCATCGCTCAAGCCAAAAAAGAATGAGCGCTTGCTCCTCTCTGCTCTCTCATTCCCACGCCCAGTCCGTCAGCAGGCCCTCGGGCCTCCGTCCTCAAGGACCTGCCACAACGGTCACTCCTCTCCACCTCCGCGGCCACCCTGTCCCTGCACTACACATCTCTCCGGAGCCCTAAACAGCCTGGCCGTGCGTGTCTGCTTGTCCTCTTCTTACATGACACCCATTCCAGCCCATCCTCCACAGACAAGGCGCTGCCCTTACTTAAAAGATTCATGCACACGGAGAATCAAATCCAACCTGGCTTACGAACCCCCTCCGTGATCCGACCCCACAGCTCCTCTGATGCCCCTGGTCCTCGAGTTTGGACCACAGACCTTTGTACTCCTCGGGCAGGCTGATTTCAGCCCTGCCCAGAGGCCTGAGTCTTCTGTCTGGGATTCTCTTCCTCTGACCGCCATCAGCCTGGCTCCCTCCTGCCATCCGAATCTGAGTTTAATGTGGCCTGTCCCTCTCTAGCCTACAAGCCTACGCCACAATCAGCAGAGTACTTGCCGTCACCTGATATCTGTCTCTGGGCATCTGCGTCTTTGTTTCTTCTCCGTAAAGCCCTCCCCAGCTGTCTGGGCTCCAGCTCACTCCCTGTGATGATTCCATGAGGTCGGGGACTTTGTCTCATCCCTCGCTCTATTCCCAGAGCCTGGCTCACAGCGGCACGCATAGAAGTTTGCTGAATGAACAATGCTCTTGCCTTTCAAAGAGTCCACAGCAAGTGGTCACACAGCACACAGGGCAGGTGGCAAGACAGAGGCCCCATGGAAACAGGTTCGTCATCATCGTGTGTGAGGGCAAGTACCACCTGGACCTGGCTACTCAGGTCCGCCCCAAAGGAGCAGCAGGGTGGCAGGCTCCCTACAGGGGAGCTGAAGGTCTGGAAGGCTGGCAGGGAGCACGGCAAGGACTTTATTCCTGGAGCGGATGGTGGCACGGCACAGAGTGGGGAGGCTGTGCTGAGTCCTCAGCGCCTTGGACTCTGCAGAGCCTGCACACAAGACCTCCGCTCCCAGCCTCCTTTGGGAAGGACCAGATTCCTGATCTCTTGTTCCAGCTTCTCATTCCCCCTGCCCTAGCCTCCTCTAGGGAATGTCCTACCCTGCCAGCTTCAGTCCTTTCACACTTCGGAACACTGCCCGTGAGCGCTGTCATTTGGAACCGACCCTTCCGAGGTCCCAGTACTGCTCCCAGCCCCTCAGTCACCCGGCTCCAGCTCACTCCCTCTAATGTGACTTCCTGTCTACCAGTCCCTCTCCCAGGCTCGCTGCAGCCCAGTGCAGTGGCCACTGTGTCCACAGGGGTTGGGTGCCCAGCCTGCCCCTCTGAAGTCCTCCCCAGCCCTGAGCACGGGCCTGGGGACCGCATCTCATCCTGCCGATAGGTGAAAGCTGCAAGGAGGTCTCTCAATCCGGGACTGTGGGCAACTGAGCATGCATTCACATGCCCAAGGACCTGGCTCCAGAGGAGATGGCCAGGGCATGTCACGGGAAAGGGGTGAGGGGAGGAGAGGAAGCGGCGCCCTCTCTCAATCAGACTCCATCTTGAAATTCCACTCCCAAGAGCAGCCTCGTGGCCGAGACAGCCCTGTCGCAGCAGGGCTTGTGGGCAGGGGAGGGACACCTCCTGGGGGCTGCCAGGTTGCCACTGGGTAGATGGTGGGGACACGAAGGCCTAGGGCTTGTGGAGAGGGCGAGGAGAGGAAGGGATGGAACCATTTTGCAGAACTCAACAAGCTGCCTGCAGCTGGCTCCAGGCAGAGGGGGTCAGCCACAGGCGGGACCTGCTGGGAGCTGCAAGGGGCCAATGCAACCCTTGGCTGGCATGGTGGGCATGGGAACCTCAGCACCACGGGACCGTCCTGCTAATGGGGGCCTTGGGCCAGCATTCTACCTACCCAAGTCCAAGTGCTCTGCCTGCTGCCCTCTAAGCCACCCCAGCAAGAAAGTGCAAGCCCCCACCCCCTCCATCCATGGGAAATACTCAGAGGAAGGTCTTACTGTTGTCCAAGTGGTTGGCCTTAATGATCTTCTCTGAGTAGTCAGAAATGCTGGAGCATTCGATCTAGAAAGGACAGAGAACAAGGGAGCACAGGGTCAAAAAAATCACAGATCATCTGATGCCCATTTCATGGATGGAGACGCTGAGACCCGAGAGGGGAAGTGACTTGTCCATAGCCACACAAAGAGTTTGTGGCAGATTGAAAGCTAAGTCCCAGCCCTCCCCACTCAAGGCAAGTGGCCTTCCACTAAATTGGCCGGCCCTCGCCAAGAGACAGAAACCCAGCCGCCCCACGACGGAGGACTTGATCTCTGTGCTGGAGACACAGGAAGGGCTGGTCAGAGGAGAATGGGAGACAACAGCACAGCCACTGTCACCAGGAGAGGGTGCGGGAAAGCGGAGCCACGCCAGGGTTGCCAGCGTCAAGGGAAGCCTCCTTAGACTCGATCTCCAAAGCCCCCACCCAGGCATCCCAGGGTACACTGGGCAGGATGTCAGGTCAGGGCCTCAGGGCTGGCCTGAAGATTCCTCCCCAGCCAGGCTCGGTGGCTCAGCCTGTAATCCCGTGCCATGGGAGGCTGAGGTGAGTGGATTGCCTG
>NW_007252281.1:0-46711 GCF_000164805.1 Carlito syrichta | reverse complement strand
ATCCCTCCTCTCCCTCCCCACCTCCCAAGTTCATTCTCACCACTACCACAGTCTCCACCTTGGGGCCTGGAGAGACTTCCAGACGAAAAGGAACAAATTCCTTTTCGTCTGGAAGTCTCTCCTGGCTCCCCAAATCTCCTAGTGGACCATTCGCTGAGATCAGGACTTCATGGAAATGGTCAAAGCTCAAGCTCCAGCCTGGGGGTTAGAGGCCTAGGACGTGCTGCTGGGAGAGGGCTTGAGGGTGCCGAAAAAGGAGGGACAGCTGCTGAGGGCTGCCTTCCCCTCCTCGGTCTGCCTCCCACAGAGCCTGGCCTGCACTAAGGCCCTGGGCTCCTCTCACCTCCACACTCAAGGCCCACCTGAGACGCCTCCTGGAGCCTGGAGAAGGGACTGTTCCCTGAGCAGCAGTCCCATAGGGACACCGAGGGGATGACTGGTGGCCTCTGATCACGCCTTGAGGAGAGGCGAGGCGCCCACAGGGCGGGAAGGGGTCACGCCGTCGGCGCTGCCAGGAGGCAGGCCCTCGCTGGGACACAGGTCCCCGGAGAACCAGCCCTTTCCTGGGCCACCAGGTGCCTGGCCTTCACAGGTGATGACGGCACTGTCCCCTTCGCCCCCTCTTGGCCTGTTCTCGCCCGTCTGCAGCGGGGCACCAAGTTCAGTGGTGAAGAACATGGGATCTCGAGCCGGCAGCTCAGACGCACATCACGGCCCCCACCGTTGTCTGACTGTGCCTCGGTGTCCCCTGGCGTGAAGCCGCAGCCCTGCTCCGTGCAGTTGAGGCGAGGGTGGGCCGAGTCCACGTTCACCGCGCGGAGCACTGAGCGCCAGGAGCGCCCGGTGGGGCAGGCGCACCAGCTCGTGGCTTCTCTCTTCCCCCAGCCCTCCCCTGTTCCTTGTCTTCCTCTTCTCTCTTCTCTTTCCTGTTCTTTTCTTTGATACCTTCCATTCTGTCTTCCTTCTTTTTTGGCAGCGGGGGACTCTTCCATTTCTCTGGCTTTCCTCTGAGGCTTTCCGTCTCTTCTCTCCACTTCTCTCCTCGTGTCTGTCTCTTTCTCTCCACTTCTGTCTCCGCTCTCCATCTCTGACGATGGTCTCCCCCACCACCTCTCTCCAGCCATCCCATCTGCCCCTCCCCCCAGGACGGCCGTGGGCGGAAGGGACCCTGGAACGGAGAGGCTGTGAAATGAGCCATCCGGATGGAGCCCAGCTAAAAGCGGTGGAGCCATTTATAAAAGAGCTGTGAGAGGAAGGGCGGGCGGCAGACGGATCGCGCCAAGTCACCGCAGCTGGAAGGCGCCGAGTGGGAGCCTCCCGACAGCTCCTTGGCTGGGGCCCCCCCAGACGACTTGGGCGCCGGGGACACCGTGCTCAGCCCCGTCCCGGCCGAGGTCGCCGCTGAGAGGGGGGCTCCGTGCCGGGAAAGAAAGCCTGTGGGGTCCCCAGGGGCCTCGAGTCCGGTCCCAAACCCTGCAGCCTCACTGAGGCTTGTGTCCCTGGCCGCGCCTCCGTCCTGGTGGTCGGGCGGTCATACCAGGGATGGAGACATGACTGGCCCCGGGGGACCTGGGTGAGCCCCACCCCCAGCCCGCGCCAGGGCTGAGAACAGCACAGCATTTCCCGGTCAGGGCTGCACCCGAGGCTGCTTGAGAACAGCCTGGCCTTGCAGAAGACCCTTGACGGCCATGGCCAAGTGCAGCCCGAGTCGGGCATGGAGGAGGAACGCCACCCCTGCTGGGCGACTTGGGGCAAGGCTCAGGAGGCAGGAGCGGGACACAGGTCTTCTGCCAAAAGACAAAGAACCAGGGCCCCCTGACTGCTACTCGGCCCGCCAGGGGCCTCTGCACGCAGGAGGGCGGTTCACAAACACGGTGTGCCTTTTATCTGGACCAAGATGAACATCCGTGTCCCAGGCCTGGCCCCTCTGCGTGTTTCAAATGTCAGCCGGTGCTCAGAACTCTTCTTTTGCGGTTTCTTTCCAGCTCTGGACACTCCCAGGTCTGTGTGTCAGGCTGTCACTGCTGCATTGGGAGAGCCAGCAGACACCCGGGAGGCTTCCAAGGAGCAGCCCTCACTTCAGTCTGCAAAGGCTGCAGCAGCCAAAGCAGAATTTAAATCTACTGACCTGCCCTTAAAAAAAAAAACAGGAAAGAGATTTTCCTGCTATCTCTTAGGGTCCCATCTCAACTATAATAAGACGCTGAGCAGTGGCCGTGTGCTGGGCACTGCTTTTAGCATTTTACATTTGTATCAAACACACTTAATCCTCACAATCACCTCATGGGCAAGGTACCATTATTATGCCCATTTTATAGATGGGTAGATTGAGCTCCAAGGTAGGACGCACACCTAGGGAGTGCAAGAGCAGAGACTCAAGCCAGAGCCCACACATTTCGCCACCTGCACTCTCTCTCAAGTTGGCAGGGGGTCTAAGCACCATCCGGTAATGTGACATTGCAAGGGTCTCCGGAAACCCTTGCATTCTGCGAACTTCAGCAGTTGTCAGCGCAAGAATGCAGGAGCAACGCCCAGGTGACAGGGAGTCTGCCCTGCCTCCTGAGTCACACTTGATTTCCTGCATTCCTTCCTCCTCAAAGGTGTGACCCCAGGGAAAGAGATGGACAGGGACTTGGGCTTCTAGGAGGGGCGGGAGAAGGTGGAGAGCAGAGGCCAGCTCTGCAGAGCCAGCGTGAGGGAGGGAGTGGCATGCTCACCCCAAACACCTTCTTGGCCCCTGCCTTGGCAGCGAACATGGAGAGGATCCCGGTGCCGCTCCCCACGTCCAGCACCACTTTGTCCTTGAACACGTGCTTGTTGTGGTACATGGAGTTCCGGTAAGTGAGTGTCCGCACCTCGTCCTTCAGCATTTCCTGCAGTGAGAGGAATGGAAGGGCCGTGTTAGTGCACTCAAGGCACCTGGGGGTGCACCGAAGTCATGCCTGGACCATCCCAACAAACTGGTCAAGAATCTCAATTATGTCACCAGGCTGAGCCACAAGGGAGTCTCCCGGGGCAGCTGGGCTGGGGGCTACCTGCACTATTCCAAGGGACACCAGCCTTAAAACTCTGTCCAGAAAGACAGCCATGTACCATCAAGAGAGAGGCTCAGGTCCAGACCTGGGAAAGCTCTGATTTGCCAAAGCACAAAAGGAAAGATCAGTGCAACACAGCATGAGGGATTAAATTAGACCCGAAGCAGAATCTTCTATCATGGCGAGAGAATTTTCATTGAACAGGTTATTAAAGGAGCTTTTTGCAAGTGTACATTTTGCTTTGTTTGGTTTTTTTTTAAGTTAGAAAATGTTTCCTGTGTCCAGCATAAGAGAAACCAGATTACTGTTGCAGTTGTTTCCAGCCCGAGCAGAACATGATTGATGTGTGTATGGTGATGAGATGGGGATCTTTGGCCTTTCAAGGTATTGGCAAACACTTTTGAGGAACTCCTCACTATCGGGGTGATTTTATTTTAAGAAATCGACTTTATTGAAGTATAACTCGTATGCAACAGAAAGCTCAGGCTGCAGGTGTACAGTTTATTGTAAGGATTTTCACTAACGTAACCACACTATAACCAAGATATAGGACATGTCCATCACCCCAGGAAGTCCTTCATGCCCGGCAATCTGATTCCTATTACCAAAGCTTCCTTCCACCTGGTCTTTATATACATTGATCCATACAGTATGTACACTTTTGTGTCTGGCTTCATTTGTGCAACACCTAGCTTTTGAGATTCATTCATGTTATTGGATGTCCTCAAGGTATGCTCCTTTTTTATTGTTGTTCTTGTCGTTGTTGAATAGAATTCCACGGCATGAACATACCACAACGTATTTATCCACTCACTTGCTGGTGGATCTTAGGATTGTTTCCAGGTTTCCGCCACATGAATAAAGCTTCTGCAAACATTCCTGTATACGTGGTTTTGAGGCGACATGTTTTCATTTCCTTGGGTAAATACCTAGAAGTGAGTGTTCTGGGTCTTCCTTTTCTAAGTAGGTGCGTGTTTAACTTCAGAAGAAATTTCCAGAGAGTTTTCCAAAACAGTTGCACCATTTTATACTCCCACCAGCAACGTGACGGAGTTCAAATGGCTTCATACCCCAGCAGCTTAATATCATCAGTCTTTATCCTTGGTCCATATTTTTCTTGAGCTGTTTGTCTTGTTCTAATTGTAAGAACGTATACATTCTGGAAACAAGTTCTTTGTCGGATATACTGGATATGCAAGGGGGACCCAGAAAAACCCAGAATTATTTTTGGGAAGGCAGGCTCATGGCCATACAGGCTTTCCCTGCTTATTCAGGGTTCTAGGAACTCACCAGCATCAGTGTACCAGCTAGTGTTGCTGTGAGAGGCTGCATTTGGCTTCAGTGAACTTTTTTTGGAGATTCTTTCTGAGTGTTTGCCCCTTTCATGATGGGTGATTTACAAGTACACCTGCCCAACTGTGGTGAGTGTTCAGCATTTTCTGGCCAAAAAAAGCATGACCCCTGTGCCCCACCCTCCCTGTTTACCTGATTTCACCCTGAGCGACTTCTTTCGTTTCCCCAGATGGAAAAAGTCCTCAAAGGGAAACATTTTGGTAATGTGGAAGAGATGAAAGAAAAAAATGGCAGAAGCACGAAAAGGCATCAAAACTGATGAGTTCAAAAACAGTTTTGAACAGCGGAAGAATCATCCCAATAGGTGTATTACATCAGACCGAGAGTACTTTGAAAGTAACTGAAGTTTAAACATGTAAGAATAAATACTCAATTTTTTGATAAATAAATTCCGGGGTTTGGGGGTATCCCCTCGTATATTGCAACTACCTTCTGTGGTTTGCCTTTTCATTTTCTTTTTTTAAATAATGTTTTTTATTTTAAAGATGTGAGGTACAATTCAAATGTTCCTCATGCAGGTACCATTGTTGATGAGGTATGCCCCCCCCCAGATTCCCACTACTGCCTCAGTTTCTCAATATTTTCCCTTGAAAGCCGTTTTTATTTTTATAAAGACCAAATTTTTTTTTGTTTTTCTTCATTTATAAGGACATGCTTTTTCATGCCCTGACTAATCTTTGTCTACTGCAAGGTCACAAACATATTCTGTTTTCTTCCAGAAGTTTTACAGCTGAGGATTTTACACATCAAATTATTGTTTGCGTGTGGTGCAAGTTAGAGATGTGAGCTCATTTTTTTTCATACAAATAAATGGTTCAAGCACGATTTGCTGAATAGACTATTATTTCCCCTACTGAATTACCGTGACACCTCTGTCATAAACCAATGGGCCATATGTGTATGGGCTGCCTGATCTGTTCCACGGATACATGAATTCAGTGCTTACTTAATTACTGCAGCTTGATGTCAAGTTTGAAATAAAGTAGTGAGTCTTCCAACATAGTTCTTCTTTAACAAGATTATTTTGGTTTTACTATTTTGGCTTTGCATTTCCATATAAATTTTATAATCAACTTATTAATTCCCACAAAATAGCTTCCCGGGGTTGAATGAAGCTGCATTGAATCTATAGATAGACCAATCTGGAAAGAACTGACATCTTAGCAATACTGAGTTGAACAATCCAAGAACATGACTCAGCTCTCCATTTATTTAGTTCTTCTTTAATTTCTCTCTGGATTGTTTTACAAATTTCAGTACAAAGGCCTCACATTTCCTTCATTAAATTTATTCTTAACTATCTTATTTTACAGTACTGTATGCTCTATTTTTAAAATTTCATTTTCCAATGTGTTGAGATAATATTTGACCTTGTGTCTATAGCCTTGCTCATTGCACATATTAATTCTAGTAGGGTTGGTTTTTGCAGATTCCTGTATTTTTCTATGTAAAAATATTGTCTTGTGAATAAAGACAATTTACTCCTTCTTCCCCATCTGTATGCCTTTTCCTTTTTTGTTCTTTCTTCTTGCTGTATTGCTGTGGCTAGGACGGCCAGTAAAACGTTGAATAGAATTGCAAAGGACAGACATTCTTCTTTTGTTCCAATAATATATCCATTAAGTATAACTAAGGCTTTCAACAAATATCTTCTATCAGGTCTAAGAAGTTCCCTCCTATTTTTAACTTGATTTTATCATGAATTGGTATTTAATTTTGCCACACATTTCTTCATTTATTGAGATGATATGACTTTTCTTCTTTATTCTGTTAATGTGTTGAACTCCATAGCTTGATTATGAATGTTGAACCAACACTTGGTCATGATGCATCACTCTTCTTAAATATTACAGAGTTTTATTTACTAATATTTATTTGCAGATTGTCTGTGTTTACATTTGTGAGGCATGCCAATCTGTCATTTCCTCTTACCGTCTCCAGTAATCAAAGTTATGCTGGACTCATCACATAAGTTAGAAAGCATTCTCTCCTCAAATAGTTTCTGCAGAAGTTCATGTGAGATTGGCATTTTTCTTTAAAAGTATGTACTATTTCACCAGTCACATCATATCGTCCTGGAGGTGTTTTTTAATGGGAATATTTTAAAATATGAATGCAATTTATTTAATTAGTAAAAGGCTATTTTAGTTATCTACACATTTTGTGTCAGTTTCAACAAGGCATTTTTTTTTTCAAGGAATTTGTCCCTGATGTAAGATGTCAAATTTATTGGCATAGCACTGTCATAATATCCTCTCATGAGTGTCTGCCTGATTGGTAATGATGTCTTTGCCTTCATTTACGATATTATAATTTGTATTTTCTTTTTTTTTAAATCAGTGTAGCTAGGTGTTACCAACTTAATCAGCCTATTCAAAAATCAACTTTTGGCTTTGTCGGTTTTCTCCACTGTTTGAGTTCTGTTTCATTGACTTCTGCTTTCATCTTTATTACTTCCTTTCTTCAACTTACTTTAACTTACTCTTTTTTTTTACTTCAACTTACTCTTCCGTCTCAAGCTTCATAAGGTGGAAGTTTTGATCATTGATTTTATACCTTTTTTCTCCTATAAGCATTTAAAGCTATAAACTTCCCTCTAAATATTGCTCTCATTGCATTCCACAAACGTTAATATGTTCTGTTTTCACTGTCATTTAGTTTAGAATATGTTCTCATTCTTCGTGCAACTTTTTTGACCCATGGGTCATTTAGACAAGTGATGCTTACTTTCCAAATATTTAGAGCTTTTCTGGATAATTTGTTTTTGTTTTCTAGCTTAATTCATTATAACAAAAAAAAAATACTGCACACTATTTTAATCTTTATACATTCTTGAGTCTTTTTGTTACCCAACATAGGATTTCTTTAGTGAATATTTTCACATGCACTTGAAAAGAATGTGTCTTCTGTAGCTTGGGGATGCAACGTCACACAAATATCAACCAGCTCAGGTTGTTTGATTGTACTGTCAAATTTTTACTTCCTTACTGATTTTTCTGTGTACTTGTCTAATCAATTGCCAAGAGAGAAATGTTTTTTTAAAATTGCTAACTATGATTGGGGATTTGTCTTCTTCTCTCTTTAGTTCTATGCATAGGCTTTGCCTCACGCTTTGTGGAGCTCTGAGCACCTGTGTTGTGAGGCTTTCTAACATGTCAGCTTGCCAGGCTGAGCTCCACTTCCCTGAGTTCTCTTTCTCCCTTGCTTCCAGTTAGGGCGGGTCACGAGGGAGATTCTGGTGAGGTGTGGATGGGGAGATGGAGGTGGGAGACATTCTGAAGGTCCATCAAGGCTTTCTGGGCAAACATCCTTGATCTGACAAAATAAGTCTCACAAAACGTCAGCTCCAGTTCTGTGTGATTATGACAACCCTGTTCTTCATTTGTGCAAGGAAATAGTTGAAGGTGGGCAGAGAACAGAAGCAAAATAATGGCAAAGGTTTCGCAGATCTCTCAAGCATACGCACAATTAAAAATCCTTACTGCCTTTCCTGGCTGGAAGTGGATTGGTCAAGGACCCCCAGAGATCCTATTTCCGCTCATGGGACGTTTCCCCAGTGCCCACCCTTTAGCTCGTTGTCATTTGTCACTTCCTTGGCCAATTCCTTCTTTTCTTAAGGCCTCAGATTCCAGGAGTAAAGTCAGAAGGTACAAGTTCTGGGAGAACAGAAGTCGTGACATTGCGAGGCTGCCACCACTCTGCCTGTCAAAAGAAAAGGTTCTCTCGCCCTTCCCCCACCCCTGCTTTAAGCATTCCCAGGAGAATGGCCCAAAGGAGTCTCACGACATCTCAGACAAGAACATGCCACTCTGCTGAAAATGGTTCCCAGCCCCTGGCTGTGGATGGCTTTGTCTCCCAGCTTCCCTGCCTATTAAACACACGACAGCACATTGACTAATTGCTGAGAAATGAGGTCCAAGAGAATCTATTCCTAAAGAACTTGCAGCAAGATTGTCTAAAGGAAGGAGCTGGCCAGGAGTGGGATTGGTGCCCGGGGCCAGGGGACCGGGAGCAGAGCCACACAGGCAAGGAATCTTCTCGAGGCTGAGCCCAGCGCTGACCGTCAGAGACGCTGAGCATCAGAGCTGGGGTCTGCAGGGTCATGGAGCCCGCTGCGTCCTCTCCGGGTGGTGGCCTCAGGAAGCACACATCTGTCACTTCGTCTCCTGTCTGAGAGTCCAGTCTTCTCAGAGAGGCCTGGATCGGAAGGCTACAGTCCTCCCTCCAAGGCCCCTGCCCTCCGGAGGCCAAGGAGAGGGGCATCTCTGGATGGAGCCATGGGGCGGAAAAAACAGAGGCGTCCAGAATCACCTCTGCCGAACTCTCCCTCCCCACTTCTCGGCACTTCTTGTTTGCTCTTCCAGACGAATCAAACCCAATCCGTCAGCACCATGTTTCCTCAACACTCGCCGATCGCTATTAATCAGCAAGCTGGCGGCGCCGCCGCCCGCCCGTGTGAGCGTCTTGTTGATGATGGCGAAGACTGCCAAATGCCCGGCGCGACTCTGGATGCAGAGACGTGGGTCTTGCCCAAACTGAGAAGGCAGCAGTATTGCCACAAGCCATCTGGCACAGAACAGAGATCCCTGGCGCTTGATAACAAGAAAGAAGCAAGTCCTCTTGCTGCAAAGAACAACGGTAATAGTCCATCCACGTGGCCCCCGCCTCCTTCCACGCCGTATGATTCAGGAGGCCAAAAACAGGGCGGAGGAAGACCTCAAGGGTGAAGAAAGATTACCCACCTGTCCCTGTATTAAAGGACCTACGAGGTGGTCTAGAGGAACTTAGGCGAGGTGTCCGGGAGCACTTCCTGCTGAGAAAGAGGCTACAGACAGTACTAGGATGGTAGTGTTATCTGTGACTCACAGATCCTATGCCTTTGCTCAGTCTACACGTGTGTGTGTGTGTGTGTGTGTGTGTGTGTGTGTGTGTGTGTGTGTGTGTTCATACCCAAGTTTGACTTTTCTATCAATACACAACATTGAGGGAACCTGGTCTACTATGTGTCTGGTGGCCCTTGGTGGCCTCTCTGGAGTGGAAATCCTATCCTTGAAGGCTGGGTTTGGTACAGTACCACCTGAGTAGCCATGACACAAGCCTTTGCAAACCAGACAATCTGCCCAGCCCCAGGCTACAGGCCGTGGACACCGAATCCTGCAGGAATCACAGAGGTCAGTAACAGCACAGGAGAGCATAGTCTACGGGCCAACGTGTGGTCCAGTAAGAGCTTAGCCACTCAGGGAAGTGTCTGAGAAGCTGACCAGGCAGGCTCCGGGGATAGAGGCCAGGTGCATGTCCTGGTGGCAGACCCAGGGGAAGGCATTCTGGGGTCCCTGCCTGGAACTGTTCTCTCTTCCCAGGAATCTACCTGAAATAGGTACCCAGAGCCATAGGCCTGTTAGGACTTGCCACGGAAAGAACATACCTTCAGACAGAGTCTTGAGGAGGAGGAACTCTTAGAGTCTCTTCTGCCACCCAGAGCCTCCCACAGGCCAAGGATAGTTCTGGAAAGCAGCATCAAGGGAGGTGCAAGAGTTCACCTGCCTACCCTGGGATGGCATCTGAGTCCCCAAAAGCTGCCTTGGTCCTCCTAGGCCAGGACCTTCAGGACCAAGCCTAGAACTCAGTCCTCCTCTCCCGTGGTCCTCAGACCTGATGGTTTTATGTAGAGACCAGTTCTCAGGGAACCAAACCGTGAGCCTCCCTGGATTAGATGAGGCTGGACCCCTGAGTCTGGAAGGAGCTGAGGGGACCCCTTCACCCTCTACCTCCATGCAAGGCTGCCAAGGAACCCGCAGAAACAAATAAGTCAATAGGATTCTTAAAGTTTCCAGAAAGAAAGAAAGAAAACTTGTTTTAAAGGTTATGTGGCATGGTGGCTGGAAACAAAACCCTGGAAGCCAAAAGGCAAAGGCTTAACTTCCGGATCTGCCATCTGCTAGCTCACGGCCTTTTGCAAAGAAAATAGCAAAGATAAATGAGGGTTGAACTGATTCTTAAGGGCCTAGACCATCTGTGAAACGGGGACACACTCCCATGCCAACCTCACGGGGCTGACCCGAGGAGTAAACGGGCCCATAATATAAAATACTTGGCACAGTACCAGCGTGCAGTAGGCACTAAAAAATAAAAATAGAAAAGCCGGCTATTATTATTAAACACCCTTTAGCAACCGCAGTATCATCATTCCAATATAAGAAGAGTTGACAGCAGCATCTAACTGGAAGTGTCCAGGCTTGTTTGGAAAAGCATCTCCATAGCAAGACAACTTTTGCTCCTTCCTCAATATTTTCTCTACCCTAGAAAGGGATCGTGGAAATATTTTCTTCACAGGGTTCTGATGAGGATTAAGTGAAAGGATGCATTTAATGTGTCTAAAATGGAGTCCGGCACTGAACAAATACTTGGAAATGCTGGTTGTTTATTTACTTGGGGTGGAGTGAGAGAGTTCTGAAGATAATAATGGGGGATATGCAAGGAGAGTACCATTATGCCCTCACTATCAACAGGAAGCCTCTTTGTTAGGAGGCTGTGGTCTGCCCCAAGGCTAGCATGAGTCTCCCGTGTTGTAGTGTAAGACAGGTACTTAGACATTAGAGTTTTCTGTGAATCCATCAGGCTGTCAGACCTGGGCCAGGTTCCCAAAGACGCTTCCTTCAGCTCTTCCCCTAGGACGCTCATTGGTCTAAAGAATGGACATCGTGACCTCTGGAAGGTCCTGGTAGCCCCAGGACACCGGTTGTACGTACTGAGCTCCGTGGTACAAGGGTCAACGCCATCCCCCACCCCCCATCTCCAGTCTCTCTATGGTCAGGGAGAGACACGGGTGCTGAAATGTAAAACAGATTACATTTGAAGCACCCCTTGCTTTCTCTCTGGCTGTGGGACACACAGACACACACACTTTCACCTGCTCCCCGCTCCAGAGCTGGCCCGGCCTCCTGGAAGGTTGGAGAATGGATCAGGAGACTCAGGGGTGCTGCAGAACTCACTTTAGAGTGGTCAGGAGTTGGACACGCCGTGCCGCCTCTGAAGACGACCACACAGCAGGGCCAACCTCGAGCCATTTGGTCACCGGCTCAGGGCGCCTTACCTCGTGGATTCCAAAGTGGGCGTAGGAGTCGAAATAGTAGTCTCTCGAGGTCATCTCCTCTGGGTTCAGCAGCTTCGACATCTTGCCCCGTCCCGGGCAGCTGGGTTGAGTGGACACGTGATGGACGCATTGCACAGGCTTGGGTGGGACGACGGGCTGAGGGGGCTGGGAGGGGGGGCTGCTCACCTGGGGAAGGAGAAGGGGGCTGGTGTCAGCAGAGGAGGTGACAAGGTCCCACCACGGAGAGTTTGCTCCCGAACCTGGCTCCAGGCAGCTGCAGCTGTCCGGCCTGAAAGGCAGTGAGCCCTTCAAGCTTCCTGGCGGTCAGGCTGGTGTCTGTGATTAGTGGAGAGCCAGACTGGATTTAACCCAGCTCTTACTAGCCGGGTGGCCTGAGCCAATCTAGGCCTCAGTGTCCTTATCTGTCAAACAAGGACAATAAAATCCTCCTTTGGAGGTCAATAGGAAACATCCAAGAAGGGAGATAAGCACAGCGTGGGACCAAGAGTCTAGACTCCAGAGCCAGCCTTGAAGCAAACCAGCTCAGCCACTTACTAGCTATCCGACCCCGGGCAAAGGTATGAACGGCTCAGTGTCTCAGTTTCCCCACCTCTAAAATGGAAAGAAAGCAGTCCCTACTTCCTCGAGTTTCCTGCGGATTAAAAGAGTTAGTATTTTTTAAGCACTTAAGAAAGGGCTAGGTGCACAGCGTGTGTCAAACTAAACTCAGTCAGTCCCACCCGCCTCCTTCGAGAAGTAAAGCTGGTGGGCTTCTCCCCACCCAACAGGTAGAACAAGCTAAAACAGGACTCAGCCCTAAAAAGCAGGTGTCCTGGGTTCCAGTGCTGCTCCCTGAGGTCTTTCTCCCCGTGGTTGCTGAGTGGCAGCTTCCCCCTGACCTTCAGCACTGTGGGACCCACCCTGATGGCTGGCCTCCCACCTCCACAGGACGGGCCGTTGATCTTTCCGGGTGCCTCAGTCCTGACATCAGCCCAGTTCTACACTCACTGCGGTTGCCCGGCACCGTCCGCTCCCTGCACGGGTTAAGGGGAGGGGGAGACACAGGTGGGGACCCCAAAAGTGTCCACATCGTGGCAGAAGCACAGCTATGCCGGGACACCTCCTCTGCCTGCAGGCAGGAGACCAGTTGAGCAAAGCACAGGAGAGCCCTCAAAGCAGGGCAGAATCTTAAGTATCAAAGGAGTATTACATTATCTAGTAGCTAGTCCTCCGGGGCTGGGAATCAGGGCTCGTGGTTCTTGTAAAATTAAAAATAGATGCTGAAAGGCAGATGGCAGACTGATTAAGAGTCTGCTGCTTATTGGCTGTGTGACCTTGGGAAACCATTTGGCAACACTGTGCCTCGGTTTACTCCTTTATACAACACAAATCATAATGAAACCTATCTTAGAAGAACTTTCAAGAAGTTTGAATGAGCTAACATAGGGAAAGAATTTAGAACGGTCTAGCATATCGTAAGGGCATTATTATTATCATCCTATCATTATTATTGATATCATTAATAATAATATCATTACTAATAAAAATAATATCATTATCAATATCATCCCATCATGATCATTATTCTATAACTCATGTTCTTGTTCTATGTCTCAGTTTTCTCATCTGTGAGCTGGGTCAGCTCGGACTTACTCCCTCCTTCCCAGCAAGGGAAACAGGGCTCCTAGGCTAGAGCAAGACCAAGAGATCCGAGTGATTCCATCCTCCCACCGTGCTGCAGGCACAGCGCCGAGACTGTCTTGCGTCCAGGGCTGGAGGGGAGCAAGCTGGGGGGAGTGTGATGGTCCCATGTTCCCAGCGTATCTAGGCTACCACCCCAGGGAAATAAGCAGACTTCCTAGTTTGGCAACATCAGATTTCAGGTCGGTGAGATCCCGGGCTGGCTGGCTGAGGCTACAGGGCTGCCTCATTAGAATGCAGCAGGTGTGCCCACTCTCAGCTTGGGATGTTGGTCACGGTCTCTGTGAGGCTAAAAATAGACTGTGTCAATTGCACGCTCCCATGCAGGCTGCAGAATCACCTCTAAGGCTGAAGAAGGCTCTGTGCAGGAAGCTGACCCCAATATCAACTCCATTTAAATATATTAAGGCGAGAAAAAGTCTTAGCTGGTTCGGGTATTGTGCGTGGTCAAGGTCACAGGGGCCGCCAGCACCCCCTGGCTGTCATTCAACTCGGATTCTAGGTCCTCCTTTCCACGGGGCTCCCCAAAATTCTTCCCCCAACAGCCAACTTACAAAGCATCTGCCATGTGTCACGCATTGCCCGCAGCAAAGGGATGAATGCATTTGGAAGCCCGCCAGTAGCCACAGGTCATGAGGACAACGTGACTGTGGCCCTTTCCCTGGTCCTGAAGGCTGCCATCCAGCTCAGCCTCCTGCAGAGGTGACTTGCATTCTACCCCCTGGCTGATGGGCGTGCCCCCTTCCAGGAGGACACGAGTGGGTGGAAATTCGGCCATGTGGGGTGCTGTTTTTAATTCCACAATTACCTCCTACACACCTATGACAGCAAGGCGCCGTGCAGGTCCCATGAAAGAAACAGAGGTGTGTGGGAGCTGTACCCTCCACGGACTCTGCTTTCTAGACCCTAAGACCCTTAACGGCTCAATGCTGCAATAAGGTTTGTTCTACAAGAGAAGTTTCAGCAAACTGGGGGGTTAAAAGGAGAGAGGATTCACTTCAACGAGTAAGGAAGCCCAGAATAGCCGGTTGTGGGTCATTCTGGGGCTGGGACGGTAAGATGGGAACTTTCTGAACAAGTTTTGGCAGGTAGAGAGGGTGGCAGGGAATTCTGGGAGGAAGGATCGGCTGAAGTAACAAGATCAAGAGGCAGGAAAGCAGCCAGATTATTTGGGCACAGCTCGGCTGAGACGGTGGGAGACACAGCTGAGACAAAATTACGGCCACGCTAGTGGTTGTCATTAAATACGGAAGACAGTAGGGCGCTGGGGCGGGTTTGGAACCAGGGATTCTGTGTCGAGCTCTGGGCTAGGAGGATGGTGGCTGGCAGCGTCGCACTGGAGGCGCGGAGTGGGGAGCGGAGGAGAGGGAGGAGAGGCACGGACTTGCGAGGCTATTTTCAAAGTCCAGCCAAGAAATGATGAGCACCGTGCCCAAGCTGGGTGTCAGAGGGGCTCCTGCCAGAGAAATGGCAGAAATAGAAGCTATGGGCATTGGCAACTGACAGAATGAAGGGGAAGCGACAGGAGCTGTAATCAAAGATGACTTCAACATTTCAAGCCTGGGTGACGAGGGAAATGGCGGTGACATTAACAAAAATAAGCGAGTCACTGGGAAGAGCAGGTTGGGGTGGGGGAAATAATGAATTTCAATGTGGATCTGCGAAGTTTGAAATGCCACTGAGTCATATAAGAAAAGACGTCTAGCAGGCAGATATTAGCGCAGTTTCAGCCAGTAAGTATCATAAACAAAATTGAAAGGCAAATGGTAAGCCAAGAAGTACATTCCAACAAACATGGCAGACAAAGTTTAATACCCTTAACACAGAGGGAGCACTTGCACACCAATGAGAAAAAGATGAACACCCCCAGCGCAACGCTGGGCAAAGAGTCTGATCATCTATTCACATTAGAATAAAGGCCAATGGAAAATGAATGTGCAGCAAGCATGTTCAACCTCCCTGGAGGTTTATTAAATTTTATTTTCCCTGGAAATAAATTAAATTAAAACCATGAAATACCAGATAAGCTCTCCTTCCCCCCCAAACTACTCAATTCTGCATTTGTAAGAGTTGCAAAAAAAAAAAAATAAGTACTTTCAGACACTTCTAGCGGGAACGTAAATAGATGAAGAGTTTTGGAAAGGCAGTTTGGCAAAATGTATTAAAAGTATCAAAGAGCACAAATCCACTAACCCAGCAATTAAAGTTTTTTTGAGCTTATCCTATGGCGAGAATCATGGATAATCATAAACATGTCTCTATATGAATTTTATGGCAACGTTGCTCATAATGACAAAAAATAGTTGTCAACTCAGATGGTCCACTCAAGACTGATGAAATAAACTAGCGGTATCCATACAACGGAAGGCCATGCAGCCATTACAAATGTTATGAAAAGAGCATTTAGCAGCACAAGGATAAGAGCACGACACATTGCTGGCTGGGAAAGATAAGAGGGAGAAGGACCGACAGTGGGGTCACATTTTTCAAATTTGAACCCACTCAGGCGTGTGTCTGAAGCGGGGACACACCTTGGGAAGGTGCCAGAATTCTGGTGATTGTTACAGGGAGTTGGGCTGTGAATAGTTCATTCTTTTCTGTCTTGTGCTTGTTGATATTTTCTAAAGTGTGTGACCTTAACATGGACCACTTTCGTAAATAGCAAAAGATAGTAATATTGAAAAAGACAAGGAAATGTCATCCCAGGCCTCTGGAGAGATGCTGTGCTGATACGCGGATTTGGAAGGCACCTGTAGTTGCTGTGGCAGGAGAGACCCCAAGGGAAAGAGAGGAGGTGAGGGCAGGCCTGGGAGAGAAGCCAGAATCATCCTCCTCTGAGGACCTTGGAGGCGCCAGCGGACACAGGGAGAGAAGCTTAGGACAGGGAGACAATGAAGCCCGAGGATGTGTCCTCACCCCTCCAGTGTTGTGACTGCCCTCCTCGGAGGATGTGTGACCCAAGCATCACACTCCAGTGTCTGAGCCAGGGCTCCAGAACAAAATCAACCTCCACCCAGTCCGGCCAGGGCCCTCCGAGTCTTAGACGTCCAGAGGACACTGCTCAGGAAGCCACCTGGGGTCCCTCTAGGGCTGAAGAAGGCTCTGTGCTTGAAGCCGCCCTCAACAGCAGCTCTGTTTAAATAGAGAGGGAGGAAAAGACCTAGCTGGTCCGGGCATTGTGCACGGTCAAGGTCTCAGAGGCCTCTAGCCTTAGCGGTCACTCAACTCTGATTTCAGGTCCCCTTTACCATGGGGCTCCCCAAGATTCTTTCTCCCACAGTCAACTTATGAAGTATCTGCCGTGTGTCACGCATTGCCTACAGCAAAGGGGTGAATGGATTTGGGGGTCATTCACATCAACAGCCACAGGTCACGAGGACAACGAGGTGACTGTGGCCCAGTCCCTGGTCCTGAAATCTGCCAACCTCCTGCAGAGAGGACTTGCATTCAGCCCACTGGCTGGCAGGCAAACCCCCTCCCAGGAGGCTGGGAACGGGTGGGAAGCCACAGTGATGCCCTCCCATCCCTGGCCATTCAGCCACGTGGTGTGTTGCTTTTAATACCACAGCTACTGGTTGAGCACATGCCTGCAATCCTGGCACTTTGGGAGGTCCAGGCGGAAAGACTGCTTGAGCCCAGGAGTTCAAGGCCACCCCGGGCAACACAGCGAGACTCTGTCTCTACTAAAAATAAAAATAAATTAGCCGGGCGTGGTGGTGGGAGTGCAAACCTGTAGTCCCAGCTATTCGAGAGGTTGAGGTAGGAGGATCACTTGAGCCTAGGAGTTTGAGGCTGCAGTGAGCTGTGATTGTGCCGCTGCACTCTCGCTTGGGTGACAGAGCAGAACCGCGTCTTTAAAACAAAAAAGACAGAAAAAAGAAAAGAAGAATAAAAAGGAAAAAAACTGCCTATGAACATCTACAACGGAAAGGCACAAGGCACGTCCTGTGGAAGAAACAGATACCCGGGAACTCTACGGGCCCCCACAATGCAGGCACACGGGAACCCAAATGCATCTCTGAGAGCGGCAAAGGACACTTAAGCCACCACTGAAGGCCTTTGAGAGGGGCTCTGAAAACTTGGCCTTTGGTCCATCTGCCTCCCACCCATGGCCTGGAGAGACTTGAAGAGCACAGGGGACGGGTCTCAGGGGATAATGGCGGTCTCTTCTGTAAAATCAGAAGACCCAGCTCTTTCTCAGGCTGTGCTGAACCAGAGGCTCTGCATGGAGGCAGTCTTCACACTCCAAACAACCTTGCGTGTACTGGCTGAGAAGTCGGCCAAAGGATGGGGAATCACACCGGGGTGGGCAGCCAGACTGCCCCCCGACTTCGGCAGCTCCAATTGCTCCTGGTGCCCAAGTCCCTTTCCACTGGGCATCCCAGTCCCCCCAGCCCTACGTGTGGACTGTGCCCACATCACCCGGGAGTTCTAGCCCTGCCTGCTCTGCCCTGGAGCCTGGTTCTGGCACCTGTGTCTGCCCCATCACCCCCCAGTCTTGTTCCTGCCAGGATGCCTGGGCCCCAGCATGGAGAAAGGGCCCTGCCTTGGTCTTTCCCACCTCTGCCCAAGGTCCTAGGTTCAGGGAGCTGCCACTTGCTGGAGGTCTCCTGATGCTGTCTGCTCCCCTGATCTGTCAAGAATCGCCTTCAACGTCGGGATTTGGGACCTGCCTTCTACTCTCCGTGCTAGCAACTGATTAGGACTGATTAGGACTCTCCCAAAACAGGGTGGCCTGTCCCGGGCATCTTCTGCAGTTTCTCTCCCCAATAAATAATTTGTGATCTACTTAATCCACTCATTCTACTGGGGCGAACAGGCCCAGGTCCCACTAAGTGTTAAGAGGAAGGAGGAGGAGACAGAGCTGGGGGCCAGGAGGGAGATGGCTTCACGAAAGGGACCCCCGAGCTGGTCCTCAAAGGGTAGACAGGACTTCCACAGGCTCGGATAAGGATTCAGGGAAACGCTGTTTGACCCAGCCCCACGGGCCCTGAAAATGTGGGTAGATGGCAGGTGATGATGACGGTGATGGGACCTAACACTGACTGACAGCCCACTGTGCTCTGGACACTGTGACAAGCACTTTGCAAATATAATCTTGTGGGGTCCTCTGTTGAAATTTACAGACAAGGAAACTGAAGCTCAGAAACGTTCAGTCATTTGCCAGAGCCCAGAGTTAGAAGTAACACAGCCAGGATGTCAACCAACACTTGGAGGCCAAAGTCTGTGCTCTTAATATTGATGCCACGGTTAGCTTGCTTCCGTCCAAGCCAGCTCACCTGAGCTACTGCCAGGAACTGGGCCCTGAGCTCAGAAATGGGGGGCAAGGCCAGCCCGGGAAGGTAGCCCAGTCTTGGGGGCAAAAAAGGGATCCACGGGCAAGAGCATCAGCAGAGCAAGCCCAAGCTGACACTTCTCCAAGGTGACAGCACTTAAAAGGGCATAGACAAGAGGGTCCGGGTGACAGAGAAACTGAGGCCCACAGGAGGGAAGGGACTTGTCTAAGGCCACATGAGCGAGCTGGAGGTGGATCTGGAACTGCAGCCTCCCAGGAAATAGGAAAGGGGTGGGGGAGAGGAGAAAGCGGCTCTACGGAGGGAGGGCGGGTGCGCCAGGCATGAAGGGGCAGGCGGGCTGCGGAGGGCAGAGGGAGCCGGGACTGTCTGCACCCCGCAGCTGAAGCGAACCCAAGCCCTTTGGGCTATAAATGGCTCCTGCTGGCACCAGCCCAAGCTTTAAAAACGATTTTCCTGAGAACAAGAGGCTCCGCCAGAGAAGCCAAATCCCGCTTGCTCGCCAAATGTCAAGAGAGCTTTCTCTAACCTGAGTCGTCTGTCCTCAGCGGCCACCCGCCCGGCCTGGAGGGCCCGCGGGGGAAGAGAGGGGACGGCGGCAGGAGGCGACACGGCTTCCAGGCCGGGCCTCCCCCGTCCCGTGGCCTTCGCCTCCTTCCCACCGGCCACCGCATCTTCCTCCGGCCCGTGTTTGCACACCAGGCTGTGGTCTAAGCTGTGGCCCAGTCAGGGATCGCCACATGAAGAGTGAGCTCTTCTGGTACCACCTGCCTGCCTTTCGCTGGAGACTGGGCGGGCTTTTGCGCAAAAAGCGAACTTTCTGATGTGGATTGTCAGGCGGCCGCAAGGCAAGCCGGGCTTCTGGGGGCATATGGCCCTCTCCTGTCGCCTAAGAGACTTCTGTGTCTGCCTTTGGCCAAGGACAGCCCTAGGCCCACCCTCCATCTACTCTCCCGCCTGCTCCAGTGTGCTCCCTGTGTCCAAGTCCCTTCCCGCTGGACATCTCAGTCCCCCTAGCCCCACGTTATGGACGTGCCCACGTCACCCTGGAGTTCTAGCCCACCCTGGAGTTCTAGCCCAATCTGGAGTCAGGTTCTCCCACCTGCTTCTGCACCGTCCCCCCCAGCCTTGTCCTGCCAGGGTGCCTGGGTCCCAGCACGGAGAGAGGGCTCTGCCTTGTTCTCTCCCACTTCCACCCAAAGGCCCGGGCGCGGGGCGCTGCCTCTTGCTGGAAGTCTCCCGATGTACCCGCGTGTCCATTCTCTGGACTGAAAGATGAGGTCGGTCTCCCCGGCGTAAGCACCATGCCCGGGCAGGCAGCCCTCACTCGCCGCCTCCTACCCTGGGAGCCAGAAGCCCAGGGTCTGGGGTCCGTGGATAGGAGAGCCTAGATGCTGCTGGTCCTGCAGGGAGGGCAGTGTCGTCGTCTGCACCTGGCCTCCAGGACTCCCGGCTCCCGCTGGCTCACTCATCGGCAGTCAGCGTCACGGCCCTTAGGAGAGCTGGCCTCTGGGAGCAGATGCTAGATCTGCCTGTCCCAACCCTGAATACAGGGGCAAGGCCAGCCACCAACGTCCGTCATAGAGTGTCAGCTGCCCCCTGTTTGGACTTCCCTTGCTTCGCAGTGTCTCCGACCATGACTCTGGGATCCTGGCAAAGCCCATCCTCACCTGCGGTTTTGTTACCTTCGAGTCAAGCCCAGCCCCCTTCCAGGCTGCACTTGCTGAAAGCCCCCTCTCTTGGGTCCTGTCACCCATCACTCTCAGTCTCCGCCCTCTCACTCCCCCCGTGCACTGCATCAGGGCACTGCCAGGGAAGCCTAGACTGAGCCTGGGCTCGCAGAAGAGTCTAGAGGAGTGCTTCTCAAAGTGTTGTCCCCGGACCACAAGTGTCAGCATCACCTGGGGACTCGAAAGTAATGCACTTCCCCAAGCCTTGCCAGAAACCACCAAGTCAGACCCTGGGGTGGGGCTCCGTGAGTGATTCTGACACACCATGGCATCTGGAAACCACTGGTCCAGAGTCTTGTTTTTCCACCTTATATTCCACAGAATTGATATTCCTGGAAAAAGGTTCCAGGAACAAGTGAGTTGGGGCGGATAAGCCATAGAAACTCCTTTACTGAAGGACTTTCAAGGTAAGAGAAGTTGAGATGCCTCGAGAGGGAATCCGGGGATCTCATGCTACCAAATTTATGGCCGTGGCGCCCTTTTTCCTGAGAGATCTAGAACAGCTCTAGAAACTAAAGTTCTGCAGGAAACCGCCGGGGCTCTGGTTTAGAAGGGTGCCTCTGTTTCATAATCCCTGTCAACCGTCACTGGCCCAGACCCCAGACCAACGGAACCAGAATCGCTGGGTGAGACCCAGCGATCTGCATGTTCTGTAAGCACCCCAGGTGATGCCTACGAGCCCTGTCCTGGCCACACTGAGGATGGCTACCTGCCTTCTCCACTACTCCTCTCTGATGCCCTGGCCTCTGACCCAGCCTGGTGCTACCTGGGCACCACCAAGACTCCCAGAGTCAGGCCAAGGATACCTGAAAGACAGGGGCCCAAAGGCCACGGACGGCGCCTTCTGCTCTAACCGCAAAAGAGCAGGGATTGGGTGCGGACACAACCACCTTCAGGCTTTGTGACCTCGGGCCGGTCCCTGAGTGCCAGCACTAGCAGGGCCACTGAGGGGCTCTCTTTGCAACAGCCGCCCTCTGCAGCTATGTGCCATGCACAAATGGGCGCCTCCCGCCAGCCACAGCTGTCTGTGGCACCCCAGCAAAGCCTGCTTTACATCGGGATGATATCGCACCCACACGGCACTCCCTCTGTCTCCCGGATCCGTAACTGCTGAGAAGGAAGCTATTGGATTTGTTGGGCCTGACCTATTTTTTCAATAAACTGGGGCTGTTTTCCACTATTAGTCACTTGTCTCCCAAGCCTCCACATATTGAATTCTCTTCTTACATCCTCAGATATTTTGGCTGCAAGAGATGTCAGGTTAATTGGATGCTTGGCTCCTGGCTCTTCCTCTTTAAAGGGCTTAAAAGCAGACTTCCCCATGTGTTCCCTCCTCTTCCTCCCTTGTCCCTCCCTGAGGCGAGGGAGTCTCTTTTCCTCCTTCGACTCGAAGCAGTTTCTGAGCTCTCGGCTTCCCTCTCCTCTACGGGCAGATGTGCAGAAAAACACAACCGGTGTCCTCTCATACTCTCGCCTCGCCTGGAGTTAGGCTACGCTGTTAGTCCCAGATCTGGGTCAAATCATCCCCGGGGGGTCTGAGCCACACTCGTGACTCTCCTGTAGGGCCATGATCAGAGGAGTCGTCCCTGCACCTGTCACGGGATTGCTTCTCTATCCTCTCTTCGTGTCCCCACACTGAGGCCATCAGGCCTCTCTCGCCCTCAGTTTCGTCATCTGCAAATGGCCGTGATTTCGTGCCCTTCCTCTCTCGTGGGGCGATGGCGACGACCGAAAGACGCAGAGTGTGTAAATATTCCGAGGAAATTCTAACGTGTGGCACAGGAGTACGAGACTCCCAGCTCTTGCCGCCTGACTCTGGGCCAGGATGCTATCTTTGGATCTCCCTGGGCCCTTTGCTGGCACAGGACACAGTGGCTTTGGCTGCCCTGAGAGCTCTGTTCGGACTGCCTGACCCTGGCTCCTCCCTTTCCACATTGTCCACTCTCCAGGCTTTGGTTTTGCCCCCCTTCCTCTGAGCCTTCTGAGGATGACGGGGTTGGCATTTTCAGAAAGATGGCCATCACTGGGGGAAAAAATCAGCCATTGCCTCTAACCCCGGACACCTGAGTCTCTCCTGCTCCTATTGTGACTTGCCGAGGCATCTACTGGTTTAAAACGACTGGCTATGCTCCACTTTATTTTGTTGGCAAATTGTCTTGTGCAGATTGTCTCACAATCACAGGTGTTACTTTTACAACAAGAAGTAAAGTCCTTCAGACTAGTAACCACATCTTATATGTCTTTGTTTCCCCCCTGAATACTTGGTATAAAACTGGGTACTCAATAAAGATGTGTTGATTGCAGTATCCTTACACTTCAACCAGATCCACGTTGCCCTTCATAAATATATTATGAAAGTGGAGTGAAGGAAGCTCCATCCTACCGTGTGATCAGAGACCTTTCACTCCCCCTGAGTGTGTAGGGAGGTGGCAGAAAGAAAGACAAAATTGAGAAGAATAAGCATCATACTCAGACCTCTTTGGAGGACTCAATGGTACTCCAAATGTCTTTCCCAAGAAGTGTCTCATCCCCTGGGAGATAAGGAGATTTCTAAGAGGAGAAAATATCTTGCAAATATATAATACACCCATAATTTCAGCCATGTGGACTACAAGTGGCTTCAAGTACAGATTCAAGTGCATTTGCTAGACATTCTCCAAAAGCTCTTTATACCCAAGCAGTGCAAGGCCTCTCTGTAGGTAATGATGCCACGGCTTAGAGAGGCTGGCTGACTGTTTCAGCCCAAGCATCATCAGTGGTAGGGAGCCTCAGGCCCCATCACCGGACCACTGAGCTGACAGCTGGAGGAAAATGAGCTACAAGGCCATGGTATGAGACAGAAAGAAAATCACAAGTTTCTGGCCAAGCTCATGGCAACACCAACTTAACACAGATTCTCATCTGGCTTCCATAGACTCCTCCAGACACTATTTTACCTAATCCTAGCAAACCCATTTACTCCAAATAAATATATTTCTGCTCAGATTTTTAGCAGAAGTGATTACTTTCATAAGAGATTCGATCTTAATACTCACTGAAAATCTGGCATTTAATTAATAAGAGAATGACATTAGCCATTGGGTAATATCCAGTTATTCTCCAAAGGTGGCCTCATATTAGCCAGTACAGATTTCATGAATCCAGATATTTGAAACACTCTTGGGCAATCCTAACCATCGGATGAAAAGCCAGGTAAAATATAAGAAATAGCAGGTTTTGAGACATTGAACATCGGGTAATAAAAAACCATGATCCCTGAGAGATGGCAAATAAGCAAGGTGAACCTTATGACTGTCCCAGCTTACTGCCAAAAGGGAGTATCCAGGCTATGAGAGTAGGAATCCAGACAGATCCTGTAGTCTCTCTCAGTGGAAGAGGTGAAGGCAGGAATCTGGGGACAGCAAGACAGCTCAAGTGTGTAAGGCAGATTCCCAGAGAGGACAGTGCTGTAGAGAGAGGCCTGCAGAGATATCTATAGCTCCCCTCAAGTCCAGCTGAGACTGATCAAGCCATGGATGTGCAAAAACGACTGGAATTCAAGCAAAGAACTACTGGAAGGATAGAGGAGCTAATCTGTGGGGTTCACAGGGCCAGGGATAGTTCTTGACCGTCCCGCCAGAGTGGAAAACTTCATAGTTCATGAATACTTCAGGAGAGGTGTTTTGTTGTTATTGCTGTTTCCCTCCATAGTGGAAAATTAGCCCTAAAGACAGCTCTGATCCCACCAAAGAAAGCTTAAAAGCAAGACCTAAGAGGATTAAACTGCCCAAGTTAATCAACTGCATCCCAGAACAAAACTTAGAAATACAAGATATCCAGAGCACAACAAAGTTAAATCCACAATGTCTGACACCCAGACAAAATTACTAAGCTTGCGAAGAAGTAGAAAAATGCTACCAATAAAGAAAAAAAAATCAATGACTCAAAACTGAACACAGAATTGGTACAGATGATGAAACTAACAGGCAAGAACATTAAAATAATTATTATAATTGTATTTTATGTGTCCAGAAAGCTAGAGGAAAGTTTAAGCATGTTAAGTAGAAGAAATAAAATTACTCAAATTGAACTTCTAGAGATAAAAGTTATATGAGATTTAAAAAAAGAAATACACTGAGAGAGGTTAACAGAAGATCAGAGATCACAGAAGAAAAGATTAGTGAACTTGACACAAGGCAATAAAGACCATCTGAAACAAAAATATGGAACAAAAGTTAAAGAGTATCAGTGAGCTTTGGGGCCAGCTTCAAGTAGCCTATTATGCATGTAATTTTGGTATCCAAAGGAAGGGGAGACAAACTAAATTTTAAGAAATATTTAAATGATGGCTGAAATCTCCCAAATTGATGAAAACCATAAACCTACAGATCAGGAGATCCTGAGCTCAAAAAAATATGAAAGGAAAAAAAGAAGAAACAACACCAAATTACATAGTAATCACATTGCGCTAAACTACTGATAAACAGAAAATCTCTAAAGTGGCAGAGGTAGAAGGATGGGGGAAGTAGTTTACATACAAAGGAACTAAGATAAGAATGGTACTCAGCTTCCTATAAGAAACAACACAAGTCAGAAGACAGAGTAGCAACATCTGTAGAGTACCAAAAGAAAAAAAAAAACTTGCCAGGCTTGGTGGCTCAGCCTGTCATCCCGCGCCTTTGGGAGGCTGAGGTGAGTGGATTGCCTGAGCCCGCAGTTTCGAGACCCGCCTGGGCAGCGAGACCTCATCTCTACAATAAATCAAAAAATCAGCCGGGCGTGGTAGCGCATGCCTGTAATTCCGGCTACTTGGAAGGCCGAGGTGGAAGGATCGCCGGAGCCCAGCAGGTCGAGGCTGCGGTGGCCAGAAACGGCCACTGCACTCTAGTCTGGGCAACCGAGTGTGACTCCAACTCAAAAAAAAAGAAAAGAAAAAAAAACTGTCAACTAATAATTCTAAGCCCAGTAAAAATGTCTTTCAAAAATAAAGACAAACTAAAGACTTTTTGAAACATATAAATACTGAAAGATGTCATTATTTACAGACATACACTATACAAGGAAAATGCTACCAGATAGAAATCTAGTTCTACACTAAAAATGAAGTTCTCTGGAAATGGTAACTATGTGGACAAGTATAAAAGATCTTTTTCTTATTATTTAAAGCTCTTTAGGACATCATTAACTATTTAAATTTTTAAAAGCATCTTGTAGGATTTATAACATATGTAGAAATAACATGTTTGATAGCAATAGCACAAAAGCCAGAAGGGAGGGACAGAAATATATTGTCAAAGCTTCTTACACAGTAGTCCCCTCTTATCCATGGTCTCAACGACCAGAGGTCAACCATGGTCTGAAAATATTAAATGAAAAATTCTAGAAATAAACAATTCATAAGTTCTAAATTTCATGCTGTTCTTAGTATGATGACATCTTACATAGTCTTACTCAGGAAATGAATCATCCCTTTCTCCAGTGTATCCATGCTGAATACACGACCCGCCCATTAGTCACGTGGTAGCTGTCTTGGTTATCAGATCAAAAAGAAAAAAAATAGCATTATAGAATTTATTATTCTTGGTTTCGGGCATTCGCTGGGGGTCTTGGAATGTATCCCCTATGGATAAGGGACACTACTATATGTGAAGGGCTGTTGGACTACTCGAAGGTAGATCATGATAAATTCAACATATGCCATAAACCCTAAAGTGGCCACTATATAAAAGCACAAAAAGTTATAGATTTCCACGAAAAACGCAGAAAATGGAGACAAGAATAATAAAGAACAGATAATTAATACAGAAACAAACAGCAAGATGGTAGGTTTGAATCCAACTGCATTAATAATTACATTAAATGTAAATGGTCTAAGCACCTCAACTAGAAGACAGAGGTTAAAGGTCATCACATCAGATTTTTAAAGCTACCCTATTTGAAAATTCACTTTTAACAAAAACGTTTAAAGGTGAAAAGATTTTAAAAGATATACCGTATTAACTCAAATGAAAGAAAAGCTAGAGTACCTATACTAATTGCCATGTATATTTCAGAACAAATAATACTATCAGGAAAAAAAGGATCATTTCATAATCACAAAGGAGTCACATAAGAGCATACAGCAATTCCAAATATCATTCACCTAATGAAAGAGCTACAAAATATATGAAACAAAAACTGATAGAGCCAATCATAAGGGAAATGCAAATTAAAACTACACCGAGATGCCACCTCACACCCAGACAGCTAATATGTATTTTTTCAAAGAAAGAAAGGAAATAACAAGTGTTGGCAAGAAAGTGGAGAAACCGGAAGCTTTGTGCGCTCTTGGTAGAAATGTAAAACGGTCCAGCTGTTGTGGATAACGGTATGGCAGTTCCTCAAAAAATCAAAATAGACTTGCCGTGTGAGCCAGTGACTCCATTTCTATGTATATACTCAAAATAATTGAAAGCATGTTCTCGAAGACATATCTGTATACCCATGTTCACAGCAGCACTATTCACAAGAACTAGATTGTGAAAGGAAACAAAGTGTCCCCTGCTGGGTGAATGGACAAGCAAAACATGGTCTAGCTATAGGATGGAACGTTAACCAACCTGAAAAAGGAGAGAATTTCTGACCCATGCTTCACCATGGATGAACCTTGAGGGTATTATGATAAGGGAAGCAAGCTAGTCACAAACCAAGACGGCATGAGTCTACCTAGACGAGCTACAGTCGTGGAAATCATAAAGGCAGAAAGTAGAACAGTGGTTGCCAGGGGCTGGGTAGAGGGCGGGCTGGGAAGAGCAGGAGCTGGAAGGAGTTATTGTTTAATAGGTACAGAGTTTCAGTCTTGCAAGATGAAACGAATTCCGGAGATAGATGGCGGTGATGGCTGCACAACAGTACGAATGCACTTGATACCACTGAACTGCGCACCTGAACACGACAAATTTGGGGTGACGCATATTTTGCCGAAAGTTTTTTTTAAAGGGGCCAAAACTCAGAGAGAGTCACAAGGAGAAACAGACCGATTCTATTCATTAGATGGTTTGAAACCGCTAAAACAATCCATCCTTGGACTTAAAACCTATGAAATCTAGATGCAGCGTCTCCCTTGAGTCTTTTCGTTCACTCCCAAACCTCCCAAGCCAAAGACCTGTAAGCATTTGCTTGTCAAATTGACACCTTAGGGTGAACTCACTCGTCAGATCCCTTCACTCCTAAAAGGAGGGAGAAAGTACATTTCAAAAATGATGTGAGAGAGAGAGAAGGAAGACAGGTTCAAGGCCATTTTCCCAAGGCATATCCGTGGGTCTGAAGCCTGGACAAGGCAGTTTCTAGAAGCCAAGGAAAGCCACGTGCCAAAAAGAAAATCAGGAAGGTCCAGAATACAACTGCCATCCCACTGTGTTCTGGGGTTCTAAACAGCCAGCCCCAAACTCCTGTGTCCTCTGCAAACGTACAAGGCCCTGCGACCCTTCCTGCCAGTCAACCTTTACTCCCTGGATGCACCCCCAAACCAGAGGTTCCCATCTAGGGGCTATCCATCGGCTACTCCCCTTTATTTAGATGGTTTGCTCCTGGGCCTCGCCCGGGTCTTCGTTCAAACGTCACCTCTTTCAGCACGCCCTCCCAGGCTAGCCTATTTGCAAACGCCACCATCTCCATGACACTCCAGTCCCTTACTGGCTTTAATTTTCTTCAGTACTCTCTTTAGCACCTGACACTCTTTCGTATGTTTGTTTACTGTTCTTCCCCCCACCTCCCATAAAATGAAAGCTCTGTAAATGCTGGCAAGGATCAGTCTCCTTATTGCGACGATTCCAGCTCCACGCACGGAGTGAGTCTTCAATAAATATTTGTTGAAGGTATGAATGAATGCGCAAGTGAGTGTGTGGATAAACGAATCCCTCCACAAGCCGCCAAGGTGCAGGGGGGCCTGCAAAGAAAAGGGCGGGGAAGCACAGTGAGGGAACAGCTGGGGACCAATCCTGGAGAGCCACCCTCAGCCTCTTGCCAGGAGTTCCACGTGAAGAAAGGTGTTTCCTCGGACGCCCACGTGTGCCTCTGGTCCCCTCAGCGCTGCTCTGAGATGCTCCCTTATGTGGACGGCCCGCTCTGCCTTCCTTCAGCTCAGAAGGCAGCTGGGCAGTCCAGGGCCCAGGAGAGATGCATCCGCTGTCGCCACTTTATCCATGAGGCCCTAGTATAAGCTGGAGCTCCCAGAGCCCTGACAGATAACATCCAACTCACCGGCGGGTCTGCAAGTCCTCCACCCCCGTACCGCGCTGTCACCCCTGCTGGCTCCTGGGGGTCCTTCTCGAGCCTTGCCCCTCCTCAGAGGCTGTTCCAGTCCTCATGCCTTTCTCTGGAGCCCCCGAAGGTAATGTGCCCGTGCCTCCTGATGTTTGTACCTGCTGTTTCCAGAATCAGCTTCTTCCTGTCTACTGCCACCTACCAGCCCAGCCCACACCTGGACGACTCCAGCAAGTCTTCAAGGAGGCTCAGATGGCAAGTCTACCGTCTCCCCCCTACGAAGTCCAGCACCCTCCTGAAGACATCCATCACAGAACAGGTCATTGGCCATTTAGCGAAAGGCAAAGTCCGGCAGGATGGCGGGTTGTCGGCGTTTCCCCCAGACTCCCTCCTTAGGGCAGCCTTTCAAAGCTGCTAATCAGAGGATCTCAAGCTCTCTTATTGGATATCCTGGGCTTTCCCCTCCCAGGACACCCCTTCCCCACAGGGGTGTCATGAAATTCCTTCCCTCAGCCGATCACAGGACATGCTTAAGTTTTATCTCTGTATTTCAAAAAGCCTGTGGTTTTGTTTGCGGGGAAGGGGGGTTATTTTTATTTATTTATTTTTTATTTATTTATTTTGGAGACGGGATCTCACTCTGTCGCCCAGGCCAGAGTGCAGCGGCACAAGCAGGTCTCACCCCAGCCTCGAGCTCCTAGGCCTCCTAGGCTCAAGCAATCCTCCTGCCTCAGCCTCCCAAGTAGCTGGGATTACAGGTGCGAGCCCCCGTGTCGGGGAAAGCCTGTGTTTTTTTTTAACGTGGAGGGAACTGAAGCTTGCAGCCTTCAGGGGAATGCCTTTGCGTCTTCTTCCTGCACTGCGGCTCCTAGGAATTGGTGACGTGTTAAGTTCCGAGTCTCGTCCTTCCCCTCAATCACCCTCCTTCCGCAGTCCTCCCAGGGGACCCCTTCTCTGGCACCCCTCCTCTGGTCTTCCCGTAGCTGCTGGTGTCCTTGTCCAACTCTGAGGAGAGCCACTCCTCAGAAGCAAGGGCGGCTTCCTACGCTCAGTTGCGTCCCCAGGGCGTGTCGAAACGCCTGGCGTGGCTGGCGCGTGTGGGCCATTCTCAGGAAATGTTTGTTGAAAGATCTGATTGAATGAATACATGAATGGATGGACCAACAGCCCTGCGGAGGAGACTGAGCGTGGTAGGGGCTTCCCTCGGGTCGACGCTACCAGAGCGGGCTGAGGCAGGGTCGCAGGGAATGCCGATGGGACTGATGGAAGACGCTGAGCACTCGGGAAGGTTCGTCAGAGTCCAGTTTCCCTTCCTTCCCCAAGCATCTGTCCAGGTGACCAGGCACCCGCATGTGGTTCTCTGCCCTATTTGGGCCCCACTCGAACACGCCGCCCGGGGCTGCTTTCCTGAATTCATCCAGACAGGTGAGCAGTTGGCAACCTTTTTCACTACTATTTTATTAGATCGTCACACTAGCCTTTTGAGGGAAGAGCATATGCTTCCCTTTGCATAGATAAGAGAAGTGAGGCCCAGAGAAAATAGGTAACTGGTTCAAGATCACAGAGTTGGAAACTGGAGGAACCTGGACTCAAGCCTGGAGGAACCTCGCCCATGTTTTAACAGATTCGTGAGAGGTGGCATGGCTCCAAGGTCAAGGTCCTGAAGTGTAAGTGGCCCCTGGGAACACCCCTCTCAGAACATTTCCTAGTCAAATTCCCTTTTCAAACCCCTGGAGGAGCGTTTTGAGCTTTCTCTTAAGTACCTCACATTTTCCCAATTGGACTCAAAGGTTTGACCCCCACGCTGGAGCCCATCTCCACAAATCTACAAGAGCCTCCTTTTTCTAGATGTCTAGAGATCTTGAGGAGGTGGGAAGCTCCAAGCTCTCAGGCCTTGGATGCCTCCAGAAAGAGAAGGGGTGGATTCCATGCCTTTGATCCCAAGGATCACGCAAGCACAAGGGGTCCAAGGGGACCACACTGGTGATGTGAGCCCGTGCAGGGGACAGGTAGGTACAGGTGATGATGGCTTCCGCCATGGGCTAGCAGGGTGCTTGTGCGGTGGGGACAGTCCTTCCTCATAGAAGGCCCTTGCTGCTGTCCCTTCTGATCAAGCATTTCCTGATTTTTTCCCCCACACCAGCATCCTCTTTAATAAAACACAGAGGTCATATGACAGGAAGGAGGGGTGAAACGTGACCCTTTCCAACCACAAAATCTCTGTACACGGCTGGCGCCTGGCAGGGCAGGTGGAGCGGGCAGGCGCCCTCATTTCCTGATTTTTTAAATCAAGAAACATATCCAGGGGTAATTTTGGCCCAGGGCCTCCTGCTACTCATCACTGCTGTGTTCCCAGCTGGGGACCTGAGGTCCAGACAAAGGAAAAGATCCGTGAAGGGCAGGGTCAGGACAGACATGTGCACGGGCCTGAGGAGCCAACCGTGGGAGAACCCAGCCTCTGGATGGTCACACTCACCAGGAAACAGGAGTCGCCAAGGCCAAGGGCAAGGCGTGGTGCTGAAGGCAGCCCGTTTCCCAGAGCAGGCGAGAGAAGGATTGGCCCGCTGGTTCAGCCACGCCAGGCTCCAAGTGTGCAGAGGCAGTGAATTCTCTGGAAGGAAAATGATCTTGCTTCTACTTACACGACGTGTAGTGGCTCTGTGCTGTGTGGTGGCTCTCAAGCTAGTGTCCATCAGAATCACCTGGACAACAGATGCTGGCCGCACCCCCAGAGCTTCCGAGTCCACAGGTCTCGGATAGGATGAGAATTTGCATTTCTAACAAGTTCCCAGGTGACGTTGATGGGATTGGCCCAGGGACCACACTGGTCACCAGGCAGGGCATGGGTTCGGAAATGGGACTGCTTATGTTTGAAACCCGCGATGTGACCTTGTGACCCCAGGAAATGTACTGAACCTGTCTGTGTCTCGGTTTCCCTGTTCATAAGTTGGGGATAGGGTTAGTATCTACTCAGAGGATTTTTAAAAATTTAAATACGACAATTCATATAAAGAGCTTTGAAAGGTCCTTAGCGTCTAGCAAGTGCTCAATGAATGACCTCGATGATTTCTGTTTGTCAAAGTAGCTTGGTGGAAGCTGCAGTTGCAGCTGCCCGGGATTGGTAACAGGAAGGCCATGATGACCTCTACATGTAACGGGGCAAGAGGAGAGAAGTGACTGGATCCCAGAGACAGTGAGGAGGGCGGATGGGGGAGCACGCCACCAGACCTTCAGTTCAGGGAGAGTCAGTAGACAGTGACCTCGTAGAAGGAGCTGGCGGAATAAATACTCTGACCCCCTCTCCTCCCTTCTCCGATCTCCTGCTGGGGCACCCTGGTGATGCCCCCACAGCCAGGCTCAGTCCGTCAGAAAGGTCAGCTTGCCAAGGAAAGTTCCACAGAGCAGGATGCAGGAGGGAAGACAGCAGACGTGAAATGGCACCTGGAGACAGAGTGACCCTGACCCACTCATAGTGGTGATCTCAATGCAAAAACTGACGGCAAATGACCCAGCAATCCCCCTTCTGGGAATATACCCGGAGGAACTCAAGTCACTCCATGAAAAACATACCCACGCGTGCATGTTTATGGCAGCATTGTTCACAATAGCAAAAACATGGAGCCAACCGTGCTGCCCATCAAAAGTGGACTGGATAAAGACAATGTGTTATATTTACACGATGGAATATTACGTAGTCATAAAGAAAAACAAAATTGTAAACTTCATAGCAACCTGGACGGAATTGGAGTTCATAACACTGAGTGATTTTTTTTAGCAGGATTTATTGAGAGGACAGAAAAGCTCCCACAGCGGGAGGGGACCCCAGGGGCTGCCCGACACTCAGTGATTTCTCACAGAAACAAATATCTGATTACCACGTGAAAGAAATTGGCAGTAGTAGAACACTGCCGTGAAGGGAGAGTACTTGACGTCAATAAGAGAACCCTCACTTTACTTGTACAATGACCAAGTATGAATCTAACCCTGAATTGTACCCCACGTTTTTAAAATAAAAAATAAGAGGAAAAAAAAAGAAAGAAAGAGTCGATGGATTCAGAAAAGGCTCCTTGGGCCCGGGTGGGTGACCCATCTCCAAAACACACAACTGAAGTGCCAGCTACACCCACAAGCTGCGACAGCCAGGTGAGACAGGGGGTCCTAGTGCCAGGCCCAGGCAGGGCTCTGCCCCTGAGCCACCAGGCACCAACCTCAGAGGAACAAGAGAGCACCTTGCAGGGAACAAAAAAGACAGGATGAATCTAGCACAAACAGGAAAATTAACACAGCAATCTGGTACACAGGCCAGTGCTTACCGCCTGGCTTTGACCCTGAAGCCAACTCTCTGACAACATACCTTCCCTCAGAAAGGACCCCAACGCGTCATGTGTCCCCATCCCCTGTCTTCAGGTAAGATGTTATTAAGCAGGTCCAAAGAGTCTAAGGGACTTACTGGGGTCCCATCAGCTGTTCGACCTAAATATAAAAATCCCTACCTGAGCAAAAATATAAGGGACACTGAAAAGGAAGTCATCTGTTCAGCAGGTACATACCATACTTGGTTTAGGTGTCAGAGACCTGTAAAGAGGCTTCTAGAATCCCCAAGGCCAAGCCCACTTTGTCACGAGGGAGGGAGAAACAAAGAGGCACGGAAGCCCATGTTAGAACTTTCTGAGAGGATCAGATGATGCTGACAGAATCAAACAATGTTTCGCATAAGAAACAACCAAGAGACCTCCTTAAGGATTCAGCCGCATCCCCAAGTTCATGCTTGACCGTCATCTTTGTCCTGCTTCCTCCTCAAGCAGATCGCTGCATGGCAGACGCAGAGCAGCCGAGCACCTCAGACGCTTTGATCCCCGGTGTTGCGGTTCTCTCGGGGACAAAAATAGTCTCAGCAAAGACCTGCCACATAGTAAGCAAGTTGCAGAGTCCAGACCATGACCCAGCTCTCCTGAATCCCATGAACCTAAAATGATTTAGTACCCAGCTTCTCCACGGAGGCCAAGTGAGTTGGAGAATGGGGATCCCTGATGGTCACTCAAAATGTAGAACAGCCTCCTGGCATCAGTCCTCCAAGCAAGCAATCTCGACCTACAACTCATTCACTTACTCATTCGTTCAACAAACATCTACTGAGTCTTCCCAGAGTCCAGGCCTCGGGCTGCCGCGTGGAGGAGGGACGGGTAGGGAGCGAGCTGCAGCAGCCCAGGCAGCACGCGGGCCCATCTAAGGCGGTGCAGATAGAGAGAAGGAGATGGAAGTCAACCGTGTTTAGAAGATAGAATTAGCAGGATTTTGTGACGGTAAGTCATCTGGGATCGGGGCAGGAGAAGTGAGAGTGAGGGATGCCTCTGGTCTGACGTCTGACTTCTGGCGGAGGTGAGAGGGAGAATGGCAGTGCCCTCCACCGAGACAGGCAGGCGAGCAAATGGGGAGGAAGGTGAAGAGCTCAGTTTGGGTCATGTCGGATTTGAAGCTCCCGCAGGACGCGGAAGAAGAGAAATCCAGCCAGAAGCGCGGGTCTGGATGTCCTATGGCATGGAAGCGGATGAGATCATCCAGGAACTGTAAGCTGAAGGCCGCACCACTGGACAAGGACGAAGAATCCACACGAGAGTGGCAGGAGCACAGTCAGAGTGGTGGGGTGAGGTGGTGAGGGGAGGGTCGGGGAAAGCAGGGCGCAGAAGCCCAAGAACAGGGGATGTCGGGTCCAGAGCAACCAACAGCATCTCGTGCCATTTAATGGCTGGGTGAGATGAGACCAAAGAGAGTTCGCCGCAGTGAACGCTCCCAGGGCTGGAGGCGTGAGCCATGTCAGAGGAGGGCGATGCAGAGATGGGCGTAGAGTCTCTGCCCAGCAATCCCCCAGCCCCAAGGCCTCAGCGTGGAGCTCGGCTGCTGGCATCAGTCCGAGTTCCCAAAGGAATGCAACCTCCTGGCTGGGGCCCATGTCCTGGGAGCCAAGCCAGCCCCAGCCCTTTAGAAATAATGGCTGAGTGCTACATACTTAGGAAGCCAGAGAAGAATGGTTTTGACAGATTTGAAACTCCAATCTTCCCTTTTATTTTTCCTAGCCCTTTTCATATCCAGCACAGGCTAGATCCTTGACATGCATGTAAGGTCATGCATCGACTGCCCAGTTAACCAGGCACCAAAGAATGGCGGCCTGAGATTGGGTTCTCTCCAACACCCAGGTCCACAGGGCCCAGAGCCGAGAAGCCGGGACTGCCACCTGGAGAGTGAGCCCTTCACAATCTCTCCTGCCTGAGAAACAAAGGGCTAGGGCTGCTGCTCTTCAAAGCACAGAAGCCTAGGCCTGGGTATGGGAGATGGGAGAGAAGATGGAGGAGACGGAGCCAGAGGGGCTCAGAGACATGGAGGCTGAGTGGCTGGAACAAGGAGGGTCCTTCTTCCCCAAATAACTGCCTGCAGGCCGGGCACAGTGGCTCATGCCTGTAATCCCAGCACTCTGGGAGGCTGAGGCGGGAGGATCGCTTGAGCCCAGGAGTTCGAGACCAGCCTGGACAACACAGAGAAACCTCATCTCTACAGAAAAATAAAACATCAGCAGGGCATGGGAGTGCATGCCTGTGGCTCCACCTACTCGGAAGGCTGAGGTGGAAGGATCACCAGAGCCCAGGAGTTGAAGCTGCCGTGAGCCGTGATCTGTGCCACCGTACTCCATCCTGGGTGACAGAGTGAGACCCCGACTAAAAAATAACTGCCCCGGGGGCCGCACACCCTCACATCCTTTGTCCAAGTCATGGCAGAGTCCAGGTTGACAGCACCAGCCTGCTCGTCCCCAAACCTCCACTTTCTGTGCCTTTGCCATCTGGAGGAAACGTCTCACCATTTTCAAGAGCACGAGCTTAGCACCTGTGGGCATGTCTAGAAGGGGCAGCCGTGAAGCCAGCCTCCAACCCACTGGCAACGCGATGAGGGGAGTGTCATGAGCTGCCCTAGAAGCCCACATCTGCAAAGTCTACCAGCCACACAGTGGCACCGCCCAACTCTCAAGATGTCCTTATGCCCTTTGTCTCCACTCATTTGAGAGGTCACCCCACAGAGGGGGCAGATGGGATCCATTTTTCAGGTGGGTGCCTCTCTTTTGTCTATGGCAGCGGGGTCAGGATCATGGGTGCTGGGTCTCTACTTTTGCTAAGTGACTTGGTATCCGCTGAGACCCTGAGGGCCTGGGGTGAACAGTCAAGGGAAGTTGAGGCAGCTCTCCCTCAGAGCTCAGGGTGGATCCCCACTGTCTTGACAGGTGCGTGTGGATGGCGCCAGAGCGGGGGGTGGACAGAAAGAGTTCGTAGAGTTCTGGATCTCTGCTGCTGAAGCAAAGCTGGGAGAAGAAAGAGGGGAGGGGCCAGGCTTGGCACCGCTCCAGCGAAGGTGCCAAGAAAAGTCGCCAGAGCTGGTCTGGTGGACCAGGTTCCAAGGCCCTGCAGTACCGGCAGCTCAAGCCGTGGATGTTGTCGTCTTCAGTTCTTGGAATAGGGAACGTCTTATTTTTCCTTTTTAAATTTATTTTGTGTATATTTTTAATTGGCAAATAATAACTCTACGTATTCACGGAGTACATAGTGATGTTTCAATGCATGTAACGTATAGTGATCCGATCAGGGTGATTAGCACATCACCATCTCAGACATTTACCGTTTCTTCGTGTTGGGAACAATTCAACATTCTCCTTCCAGCAATTCGAAACTATATAGTATACTCTTGCCAACTCTGATAATCCTACCGTGGTATAAAACACTAGTAACTTGTTTTTAGTCTTTTTTTTTTTTTTTTGAGTTGGAGTCTCACTCTGTCACCCAGACTGGAGTGCAGTGGCCGCTCCCGGCCACCGCAGCCTCGACCTGCCGGGCTCCGGCGATCCTTCCGCCTCAGCCTTCCAAGTAGCTGAAACTACAGGCGCGTGCTACCACGCCCGGCTGATTTTTTGAATTATTGTAGAGATGAGGTCTCGCCAAGTTGCCCGGGTGGGTCTTGAACCTGCAGGCTCAAGTAATCCACTCACCTCAGCCTCCCAAAGCGCGGGATTACAGGCTGAGCCACCAAGCCCGGGCTTGTTTTTAGTCTTATAGATAGAAGAGCACCTGGTAATGCCAGACCAAAAGCACCCATGGGTCAAGGCATTGATTGGCTAACTCACAGATATTAGGACGTCAATGTATCTTTTTAGGGGACACGATTCAACCCATAGCGCTGTCCTAGAGAAACAAATGGACAATGATGTTCCTTGCATCAATGTTTATAAAATCAAAAACCTGGAAACTAACTGTCCCTCAATAGGGGAGTAAATAATTTCACATAGTGATACCATAGGGCAATAGAAATGAATAAACTAAAGCTGCGCGTATCTCAAAAGGTAGCACAAATGACATGCAAAATTGTATATATTCACCCAGTGCCATACCAACTACATGTTTTAATATATTTCACTGCAAAGGGCTGTAGTAAAAATGCAAAAGCGAGCATGAAGATATTCGGCTCAGAGAGAACAAAGGCAAATATGACAAAACAACAATATCTATATACTCTGCATTTGAGTTCATAGATTTATGTCACATTATTTGCACACTTGAGGAGCCAGAACCTCACAGCATTCAGATCCCTGGTCTGGGGACAACCCCACTGTGTCTCCTACTCAGTGCAGCCAGCAATGACGAGTCAGGTCAAGAGGGAAAAATATGACAGTTGGTCCAAGTCGAAAACCCCCGCCTCAAGCAAGGTTTTCCAGGGAACCCTCTATAGGGTCTCTGTTGGCACTGCCAAGGCTCAGACGAGTCCCAGTTGCCCCGGGCAAAGCCCTGACTCCTCAGCCCTTTCTGAGACTTCTATTTATTGTGCCAGTGACTCTCGTCTCTCCGAAAATCTTCTCTCACTCAGTCTACATGGACTATAAGCCTTCTCTTTGCAGCTCTGACTTTGTTCTTCAGCAGAGAACATCTAACTGGGACAGGTTAGCTACAGCTTTGCTGTAGGTCAGGAGATGATGGCTGTGACCTCACAGACATACTCTTCCAGGGGATTCTATATGACTGATAGAGCCTCAACTAGTGAATTAGGACGGGAAGAAACATATATTCATTGAATGGCTAGCATCCGTAGAACATTTTTCATACAGAAAAGGCCCATGCAGCAATGAGAGCTCATTGAACAAATGGTTTCAGCCTCCAATAGGCACCAGGCGCTGTGGCAGATGCTGGGATTCAACGGTGAACAACACAGACCGTGTGCCCTCTCCCACAGAGTTTACGGTTGGCATACAGACACGGCGACAGGGAGATAAAGTCCAGCACGATATGTGACAGGAGAGACACAGGTACTTTAGGATAGCATAGGAAGGAGACTTGGATGAGGGCGTAGTGCCAGGGAAGGCCTCCTGGAAGAAGTGGCATCTAACCTGAGACCCGAAGAAGGAGTAAGAGATTCCTGGTGAGGAGGGAAGACAGGCCGCTGACTATGTCTGGAACAGAAGGGAAAGACTTATAAGAAACGGAGATGGAAAAGGGCTCGGGGCATGGTGATCCAGGACCTCCCCCACCCTGGTAAGAGGTAGGTCGTGGACCTAAGGTTAACGGGAAAGCCACTAAAGGGGGAGAAGCGTGATCAGATCTCCATTTAGAAGAGCGTTCACACTGCTATGAGAACACATTGCAACAGCGAAAGGGGTATGTGTAGCCAACATCTAGAAGGTCACTGCAGAGATCTGGGCAGGAGATGAAGAGGCACGGGCCAGGACGCCCACGGTGGGCCTGGAGTGAGGGAGACAGATTCAGGACAAAGAGGAGAGGCCGCTAAGAGGCAAAATCCCCAGGCCTTGCCGTGGAGCGAAAATCGAGCAGAGTCCAGGTTTGGGACTTTGGCGACTTACTCCTAGCGAGGTGAGGATCACAGGAGGGGGGAAGAGTTGAGGACTCCAGGGGGACCCCCGTGAGCCGGAAGCACTTATGAGACACCCAAGTGACAGGTCCGGAGGGCAGGCAGAGAGGTGAGGTCACGCTCGGAGAAGAGGCCTGGGCTGCAGCTCTGAGTCTGAGAATTCGAGCTACAGATGAAGCCGATCTTCTGTACAGAGCATGCAGAGAAGGCCACCCTGCCCCAACGAAGCCCGCAGCACCGCAACTCACGTAACCGATGACGTAATCGGCAGCAACACTGGGGTTGCAGGACCTTTCTGACCCTGACACTTGGCTCTCTCCTCACAAGACCCTCCCTCAAGTATTCCCACACCTGGTGTCCCCCTGACATGTGTCCCACATGCAACCTGCCACCCCATTTTTTTGGTTTGTTTTTGTTTGTGTGTTTGTTTTTTTGAGCTGGAGCCTCACTCTATCACCCAGACTGGAGTGCAGTGGCCACTCCCGGCCACCGCAGCCTCGACCTGCTGGGCTCCGGCGATCCTTCCGCCTCAGCCTTCTGGGTAGCCAGAATTACAGGCACGCGCTACCACGCCCGGCTAATTTTTTGATTTATTGTAGAGATGAGGTCTCACCAAGTTGCCCAGGAGGGTCTCGAACACGCGGGCTCAGGCAATCCACTCACCTCAACCTCCCAAAGCAGCTAAGGTGAGTGGATTACAGGTTGAGCCACCGAGCCCGGTGCCACCCCATGTTGACACATCAAACCCTGTGTCCAGCTCGGAAGCTCCAGGCCTGTAATTAATTGAATATGAATTGCAAATCCCGTAAGATAAGGACGTAAGTATATGAGCACGTTCTCCTGCATAAGGTACCTGCAGACTCAGATGTGTGTACACACCCCCACCCATAAGCATCCTCACACACCCTGCAGTCTTCCTAGAGTAGGTCATTTATATCCACTCTCACAGAGCATCAGAAGTGACTGTTCCCACTTTGAACTATAAATTTTCTCCTAAAAGCACAACGAAAGCTGGGGAGGAAAAAAAAAAACCTTAAAGTTATAGCAGGAGGAAAAAGAAGAAAACATCTGTCAAGCGTCTTTGTGGCTTATCTCATGATCAGGTTTAATCCTCATTTATGAAATGGGTTTTATAATCCCACAAGGATGAAAATGAGATTCAAACGCAGATCTGACTCCAAAACTCTCTCCTATACCATACTGGGTCAACAGCTTCAATTTGGGGAGAGGAGGAGAAAAAAATTCTAACAGAAGGAAGTTGGGATAGTATGAGCTATTTATAGATTTATTTTCCTTACACCTTCAACAAATAGTCATCGATTGTCTACTTTGTCTCGGCAGGAAGGGTCGAATTCATGCGTGTTAGAAGAGAACATGCTTTGATTAGGGTCCCATCTACACTTCTGATGGGCTACCATCATTTCTGGAATTCTCTGATTGAGTGCCCTGAGAGTATTGCTGTCTTAACTGCTTGTCACGGAGAGATGAAGTCCTTGAATTTAATGCATCTGTGGGAATTAGAGTCTTTCATTTTCTGGGAGGGCCACCTTGAAAGGCCACCACGTTGCTTTACTTCAGCTAACAAGAGATTATCTTTCACAATAGAGTGACAAATAGGGCTCTAATTGAGGAATTGCTAATAGCCATTCCCTTTATAGTGGTATTAGTCCAATTTCGTCTTAGCTGTACCACTCACAAGGGTAGGATTTAGGGCCAAGAGGGTAGGGGGTTTAACCCAATAATTAAACATCCAGCTTGCCATGTCAGCCTGGGCATATCACTCTCCCCTTTCTCTCATTCCTCCACACCTCAGTTTCTCCCAGTAGGAACATGAGGAAAAGTCACCAATCAATCCAGTAATCAGCTGGACACAGTAGCTCATGCCTGTAAACCCAACACTTTGGGAGGTTGAGGCGGGAGGATTGCTTGAGCTCGGGAGTTCAAGACCAGCCCGGGCAGCATAGCGAAAAAACCTGAAAATTAGCCAGGCATTATGGCATGCACCTGCAGTCCCAGCTACTCAGGAAGCTGAGGCAGAAGGCTCCCCTGAGCTCAGGAGGTCAAGGCTGCGGTGAGCCATGATTACGCCACTGCACTCCAGCCTGGGCAACAGAGTAAGAAACCAACTCAAAAAAAAAAAAAAAGTAATCGACAAGCAGGAATTGAGCTCTTTTGAGAAACAAGGCTTGGGAGGGGGACAGAGAAGTCTGGGGTCCGGAGCCTGCCCTCAGGAGGTGTGCTGCCCAGCACGACTGATCCTTCCTCGTACCCTCTCTTCCTCCCATCTGTAGGGACTCTCTGAGGTTTCACTTTCATTCTGTAAATGTTAGCAGACACCTAAGTTGTCGATCCCGGAGCTGAGAGTGAGCTCGGAGTGGGGTAAGCAGTCTGTGGGTCACAGAAAATCACTAAGCCTCTTGCAATTAGGACACATTCTACAGACACTAGTGGGTCTTGGGCAGGGACACCGAAAAGCCCTGCCTTCAGCTGTTTTCTTGGCTCTGTATGGCTGACCTGAGAATGAATTCCTGAATCAAAGAGGCCTTCCCTCAACTGCCCTGTCATGTCTCCTCTAGTGCTGACTCAGTAATACCACCAAAAGTCACGTTACCTATTCTCGCCACAAGACACCACCAGATACTCCCAGATTACTAATAGAAGCTCATCTTTCTTGAGCATTTACCTTGTGCCAGGCATATGCTTTATATGAAACACCTCACTTGATCCTCATAGAAACTTTATGGGATAAGGCGCCATTACCCATATCACAGGGGATGAAACCCACGCACAGGCAACTGCAGTGCTGGTACAAGTCAGAAAGCAGCGGTTAAGCTGTGAACACAGGCATAGTACCCCAGAGCTGCACCCTTAACAAAACTGCCTCAGACCAAGAAGCCATCAGCCGCCATGGCTTATGCCTGCACTTCGGAATAGCCCTTCAAATAAGCTGGTGATAGGCTCGCAAGTCTACCACTAAAATAATTCTTCTGACAACTACAAGACAAATCCTCTGAGGGGTGAAGGGCTCTAATTCCAGGGGTGTGGCCTATTCCAGGGCCACAAACTTCAATAAGTTACAGGCCCATATATGGACCTGTGTGTTACATGATACACACAGCTATGTATACATGGCCTCTGTATGCAACCGCCCCTTCCCAATTCTCCAGGTGGATAGGAGCTGGTGTGGGGCAAGCTTGAGGTCGGAATGTGGATAAAAGAACGAAGAGAGGCCAGGTCAACGCAGAGAACATTCCAACTCTGCGCTATACTCGCTCTAGCATCTTCGTCGAGATCATTAACCTCTGCTAGTTGAGTTTCCTCCACTGCAATTGGTGAGTTGCTTCATAATGTTGCTATGTAAGTTAAACCAGGCAATGCTTACAAGGTGCTTAACACTGTGTCCAACACACGAGATGCGTGCCAGAATGATAACTCTTATTACAAATATCACTACTGCTCAGGGAAAAAGTCATGATAAAGATGCCAGGACACCAGTGGGCTAGGCATACAACCAGGAGAGCAGCAGGAAAGAGAAGAAGGGAGAGAGAGAGAGAGAGAGAAAGACGAGACAATCTTCTCAACTATTCTGAGGCCTGTTTATGTATTCATTCAGTAGTTCACCGGCTCTTCCATACATGTTGGACATTGTGTTGGGTGATGCTGTGGACTGAATGTGCCACCCCAAAAGATGTGCTGAAGTCCTAACCTCGGGTACCTGAGACTGTGGCCTCCCTCGCAAATAAGATCTTCGCAGATCTTCGACTTAAGATGAAGTCATTAGGTGGGCCCTCATGCAATATGACAGTAGTCTCTATAAGAAGAGGGGGAGGGTTACAGACACCCACAGGGAAGAGCGTCCTCTGAAGACAAAGGCAGAGACTGGAATGCTGTGTCCACAAGCCAAGGAATGTGAGGGGTCACTGGCACCACCAGAAGCCCAGGGAGAGGCAGGGAGCAGATTCTCCCTCGGACCTCCAGAAGGAAGCAACCTGCTGACTCCTGGATTCAGACTTCTGGCTTCCATGAAGCCTCTACCATGCCGTGCCAGACATGTGCCCTATGAGAAGGAATAAATTTCTGTTGCTTTAAGTCACCCAATTTTGGCATTTTATTACAGCAACCCCAGGAAAGTAATATTGGTGCTAAAACTACAAAGATAATTTTTTTACAAAAGAGCAAATTTCCTGTCCTGGAGTCTTTAGCAATCATTTTGTCCCAATAAAACTGGATGCGAATCCAGACTTAATACGGATAGCCACGGTCCAAGTTTCCCAACTTCCCAAAAGATGCACTCTGTTAGACAAGAGTTTTGTTGTTGTTGTTGCTGTTTCCTGGTCCACTAGCTAGGACTCCAGGCATAGAGAATCTTAGAAGCAAAGGGGTGTGAACTGAAGAATGTCCCTGCCACAGTGACGCCAGGCCTCTGTCACCCACAGGGCATAGTGTTGAGAACTGTGAAAGTGGCAATGGCGAGATGGCCATGCATGTGAGAAAAGAGGCCTGGAGAAAAGACAGTGCCGCTGGTGTCTCTTTCTAGGTTTCTTCTAGATTCACCGTGGCTCCTTAATTTCTCTGTCTTGTCTCGTCACATTGTCAGTTTCTGCTCTGGTTCTTCTCATGCCTCCACAGCCTCCTGGACTGGAAAAGCGTGGGTCTCAGCCCTATCAGTAACGAGCTGTGGCGTCTTGGGCAAGTAACACTAACTCTCTGTGCTTCCATTTATTCACCTGCACAGGGGGATGATGTGCAATGACGTGATGATGATGTTACAAATGATGGAATATATTAAGGGAGCATTTTGAGAACTGTGGAAAGAGAGACCTCTCAGTGTGTGTAATTCCTAGATCTTCTATGGAGAAACGCTGGCTTTAGATAGTGCAGGTTAGAATATACCAGAAAGTTAGCACACACAAAAACGAAAACGATAGACCAGATGCTACCTTTCAAGAAGGTCTAGGCCAGGCACGGTGGCTCACGCCTGGAATGCAACACTTTGGGAAGCCAAGGCCAGAGGATTGCCTGAGCCCAAGAGTTGAGACCAGCCTGGGCAACATAGTGAGAACTTGTCTCAATAATAGTAACGATAATGATAATAATTATAATAAAATGCTTGCACTTAAAAATAAAGAAGGTCTAAAGAGCATGAGCCTAGGAGTCCACAGGGTCTTGACACCAGCACTGAAGAGCCCTGTGATCTTGAACAAGTGTTCCCGTCTCCTGGTTTAAAAGATTTGCGTTTCCACTCAGCTCAAAGATTCTTTGACGTTATGAAAATATGCACATCAAGCTGTTTGCTCTTATAAAATTACACTTCAAAAAGGGATTTTTATTTATGGGTCACCCATTACAAATCTGGGAAAAGCTGTGATGCCTGAGGGAATTCTTACAAGTGAAGTAAGCAAAGACATTTGATGTGTGAAATATCCAGTGGTTATTTTGGATACTTTGGCTGGATAATATTGGAGAGGCAAATCTTCTCAAACACGCCACTCCTAGCTATTCCTGTTGGAAGACTGAGACTGGAATATCAGAAAAAGAGATTGGAACTCTTGGCGGAAAAACCAGCAAAGGGTGAGGCGGCCCAGTGCGTCCCAAAATGGAAAGGTAACCAGCCAGTTTTCAAAGAACTGTCCTTTTAGAAAAACATAGACAAAGGTGACTCTGATTGCCACGGAAGAGATTGACCTCAGACTTCAAGAGGAACTTCCTGGCTCGAGGAGTTTGGGGAAATCGCCTTCTCCAAAGCTTTTTCACGAGAGACTAAGTGGCCAACCACTCATGCCGGGCTACAAGTGCTCAGAGGCAGAAGCATGGCCAGGATGACCTTTTGGAGATCCTTCTCGCCTGTGATCGCTCTGCCTCGCGACCCAGCCAGTTCACAAAGACACCTGCTGCCTCTCACACACACGGTAGCTGCTTGCGGTTACCTTGGCAGTTCCCAGATTTCCATGCTGCCCATTTTCCCCCTGCTGGCAGAGGAGACTCCAAGGTGTAAGGACTGTTTTTACAGATTTTTGCATGTTCCACACTGGTATGTGATAATCACTTCACATAGCAGTTAGCAAGGAGGAGGAAACGGAACCCACTCTTGAATTGGAGACGGGAGTGTTGTGTTTCACCCTCTTTGACAGCCAAAAGCCAATTTAGGACTCTCTGAAAAGCCAAGTTTGCCAGGGGGGAAAAAAATGTGGGTATCTTCTTAATTCTCCTGAGCGCACTTATGGATGAAGTCAGTGTTTGCTGAGGGAGGAAAAGGCGGCATGGACCGTGGTCTCGTGGATCATTTCAGCTGAAGCAATGAGGGAGTGGGAGCATACATTCAGTTTGCGCTTTATTGGCAAGACTTCTAAAAGCTAGCAAGATAATAATCATAAACACTATCGAGAGCTCGCCGTGTGCGAGGCAATGTTCTAATCCCCTTGCATGAATTAATCCACTTAATCATTACAGCAATCTTATGAGGCCCAGAGACATTAAGCATTTTGCTCAACAGCGTATCCACTAAGTCCGGGTTTGGATTTAAAATCAGGCAGTCTGGATCCAGAACCTGTGCAGCTAGTCAGTGCCCACATTCTGCAGAGTGAGGCAGAGACGCAGACCGTCCTCCGAGAAGTGCGTCTGGGTCCTGCCTCGCCTTGCCCCCCGCCCTCAATTCCCTGACCTTCTCTGGGTGATGGGACCACACGCTTCAGCTGGAAGTAACTCCCTGCAGAGAAGGATCCATTAGCCCAAACCACCAAGAAACGCCATGCCAGGAGTCACCTCAGCGATCCCCTAGTCCTGTCGCCATAGAGGAGGATTTTTCCCAGTCCATTATTATTCGCTCTCCCTGGGCCAGCAAGTCAACAGAACATTCAAAAAACTGTCTCTGGAATGACTCTCTGCTGAAATTCTTTTCCCACTCCTGGGGGTGCGCTCCTCTGAGGTGACAAAGCCCTAATCAGGGAGTCGTTGCCATAAATAATGCATCAGGCTTCCACCAAGAATCAGTAAGGCGAGCAGCCGTGCGGAAGGGTCCATTATCTTCCACAGCTCATAACTGGGCATTGTGATTAATCCATTTATCTGCTATTCAGATGACCACCCCATGGTAAGAGTCAGCAATCACTGGATGCCGAATAGGTACATGAATAACCAAGATGTGCTCATGCTTTGACTGGCTGCAGCACCTGGAGTCCCAGAATATTGACCCATTTTGAGTTCTGAAGGTCCACCCCAACACGAGTACAGCAGAGGGGTGGGGTGACAGACAGGAATCCCAATATCCAGAAAGTACTGAGTGACTACAGCCCAGAAGGCCCAAGAGCTCATTCACAACCACATAAACCAATCCAATCAACATGTATTAACATCTATTATACACTCTGTGGCAGACACAGTGCTAAGAAACGGATATTCAGAAAAAAAGTTCATTATCCAATAGGCATATGAAAAAGCGATTATCTTGCAATAGGAAACGTGAGAGGCAGGTGTTAGAACACATAAGAAGGAGCAATCACTCTCCCCGGGGAGAGAGGATAAGTGGCAGATCTGGGAAGGCTGCCCAGAGGAAGTGACATCTGAGTTGGGTCTTGTAGGCCGAGGATTGTTTTCCAGAAAGAAAACACTGAGTCCAGGTTAAGAGAAGGAGGGGGAAGAGACCACAGGTGGACGGGGAAGAGTGTACACAAAAGCACTCGGGGGTGAAATCAGAGGCCTTGTGAGAGCATCGTGTGAAGCAGGTATTAAAGGGTTTTGCACACCGTGCTGAGGAAACCGGCTGTGGGTCACAGGCCGGCATCCTGAGCTTTCAAAGAGATGTCTGGTCACGAGCAGATGTGTGCTTCCAGAAGCCCATGGTGCCCAGCACTGGGATGAGGCTGGGTTAGAGAAGTGACCAACAGCTCAGAGGCAGGGGCCGTCCTCGAGAGCAGAGGTGAGGCGACATGCCTCGGGGACGGGTCGTGGGCCGCAAGAGGGAGCAGGACTGGGCTCTAGGGACATTCCAGAAGGCCACGCGAGGAGGCTTCTGATGACACCAGGGGGAGAGGGGAGACAGGCACGTGGCGAGGCCTTTGGCCGAGGAAAGGGGAGCACATGTGAAGAATCACACAGAACTCACGCCGCGCCCCGGGGCTTCCTCATAGCTACCATATCCTACAAGGAGGGGCTGCTCAAGCTCGCAGAGAGGGGAGCTGAGGTCCCGGCGGTGGAAGAGGGTGCCCAGGGCCACCCGGGACCAAGCCTGCGGCCTTGATGGTCCCCCGCCCTAGCAGGGCATCACCTTGTGGAGGAAGGCTCTGGCCACAGGGTAAGTTCTTCACTCTCTCCTGCCCGCCCTGCGGCTGGAGTATCTTCCCCATCCTCACCCGGTGGAAGCGTGCGCCCTCCACCCCCCTCCCCCCCCCC
>NW_007252280.1:86289-86857 GCF_000164805.1 Carlito syrichta | reverse complement strand
CCAGCCGGGTCACCTGACCCCAGTCTCCAGTCTTTCTCTTTTGTCTTTGGAGGAAGGGCCGGTGCCAAAGGCCACGGTGCCTGACCCCAACCTCCAGGCTTCCTACCCCCTTCCCCTCACTACTTGATAACTTCCTGGTTAAGGTGCTAATAAACAGACTAACTAGGACAGAATAAAACAGGTTTTCCAAAAACCAGATGGAAATCCAGCAATGTTTGTAAGTCACCTCTCTAAGGCATTGCAGCAGTTTACAAATATTAATTTAAACTCTGTAAAAAAGACAAACTCTTTTGTAACAAAGACAGTGGGGGGTGCCTAGTTCAAATTATACTCTAAAACAATCTGTCAGGTCACTAGTATAGTCCCAAAATACAAAAGCTGACACTTATAATAAAGCTACAATAATTAAAGTTTATTATTTAAGTTATACTAATAACTTCAGGCCTTATAGGTTTTATATAAAAAGATAATCAACCAGTGCCTACAATTGTCAAGATATAGGCATGACTATTCCTTTTATGGAGCTACAATCCAGTAATTTCATTCAGCCCTTTGTTTCTTTAATAAA
>NW_007252280.1:84438-84992 GCF_000164805.1 Carlito syrichta | reverse complement strand
TCATCCCTGCATAATTGTCACGTTGGTCCCTCAGCTCTCTTTATACTCCATGACCGACCTCCAGACACTTTTAACCCCCAGGCATTCACACAAAAGGGCAGTCTTCCCCCGGTTATGGTTGGATTGTCCCTTGTATCTGCTTTCACCTCCCTCGGCCTGGCGGGAGGAGGAGCTCTTGGCTACTCACTATGGGCAGTAGAAGACCTACAAAACAAAATCCAGATGGTGCTAGACACCACCTCAGAATCCATCGGGTCACTACAAAGATAAATAACTAGCTTAACACAGATAACCCTCCAAAACCATAGAGCCCTAGACCTCTTAACAGCCAAAAAATTGTCAATGAATCAGGGCTCATTGAGCAAAATATCAACAAACTATACGACCTCTCCTCACAGCTTCAACGAACAAAGCCCATTCAAATTACCAGTTGGTTTCCAAACTCCCTCCTCACGTGCTTCTTCCTATCGTTACTCCAGTCTTTCTCCTTCTCAGCCTGTGTTCCTTTCTCCCTTGCATTATAAAATTTCTTCAATCTCAATTCCAAAAAATTT
>NW_007252280.1:72370-84348 GCF_000164805.1 Carlito syrichta | reverse complement strand
TTTCTTTCGGCACCTTCTTATGGGGCCTCATGTGGCTGGTTCTTTCACCCACCTCACCCAGCAACGTCCTCTGCCAGCAGGAAGTAGCCAGATGGATCAACTCCTCCCCTTTATCACTTAACCAAAGAGGTGGGAATGAAAGCCAGCCAGCCAGCCACAAGGAACCCGCCCCCTCCAAAAGCTAAGCCTAGGTGTGGCCCCCACCTAAAATGGCGCTCCCACCTAAGAAGGCACCCGGACAAACTAACATGGAGGCTTGGACAAGGCCTTCCAGGTTCTTCTTCCAACAAAGCCCACCGTTCCCACGCCCGCGAAAGCCCCTGCCAATCCCAAAAATACCTCACCTGCCGACCAACAGGTAATCAGGTAATCGACAAGTCGCTTTAAATTTCTATAAAACCTGCCACACCCCTGCCTCCATGCTGCAATCTGATTCTCAGGTTCTGTAGCCACCGCGCTCACCCCCATTAAATCTCTTGGCCTTAAAGGGTGTTGAGTATCACTATGCGCCACCATCTTTCACTTTTTACTCCCAATGCCACTTCTGACATCAAATGGGTAGGTTTTTTCCCACACCAACCAATTGTCCGACTCTCCAGACACTGACTGACTGATGTCCTACAATCCAGTTCAATTCTGACACTTTGTGCCTGGAGTTAGCATAGTCATCACAGGTTAAAAACTCAGTCTCTCAAGACTATCCCCACTTCAGACAATAATCACAAGCCTGGACCACTTGTAATTCTGACCCAGTGGCTCTAAATCAGGGGTTCCCCTGACTCCCTCCTCAGGTTCGATAATTTGCTAGAATAACTCGCAAAACTCAGGGAAATATTTTACTTACATTTATCAGGTTTTGTTTGTTTGTTTGTTTTTAATAAAGAATACAACTCAGATACAGCCAAAAGGAAGAGATGTATTGGGCAAGGTATGGCAGAAGGTATTTGGGCAAGGTGTGCCACCCTCCCAGCACCTTGATGTATTCACAACCCAGAAACTCTTTAAACCCTATTGTTGAGGGGTTTTCTAGAGGCTCTATTACATGGTCATGATGGATTAAATCATTGATCACTGATCATTAACTCAGTGTCCAGCCTCTCTCCCCTTCCTGGAGATTGGGTTGGGGCAGGGGTGCTGAAAATTCCAATCCTCCAATCACATGGTTGGTTCCTCTGGCTACCAGCCCCCATCCTGAATCTATCCAGGACCCACCGAAAGTCACCTTCTTAGTATAAACTCAGGTGTGGTTGAAAGGGGCTGATTACGAATAACAAAAGATATTCCTATTACTCAGAATTACAAGGGTTTTAGAAACTCTGCTAGGAACCAAAGACAAATACCAAATATATATACTTTTGTTATATCACAATAATAGAGAAAGATTTAGCTAAAATGTTAACTCTGAGTTGAAGGCTAAGAAAGTTCCCAAAAAGCAAAAACAATTACAATACCACGTAAGAACCATCTGTCAAGATAGGCTCTGGATTGCAGAGAAGATGGTGGTGAGGCCTGCCGACAGATGGAGAACTGGACCCACTCAGGGAAGAGCAGTGGACAGCTGGCTCCTACAGCCTAGGCTTCTGGCCATTTTTTCGTACATCACGACTACATCATGTCTACTCCCAAATGCGGATGAAAAACTCTTGAGCCAGTTACCCCAAAATGGGCTAATGACAGTACTTCGGTCCACACATTGCCCTTGAACCCAGAAAGAGTTTAGTTCTGTTCTGTCCCAGGGAGAGCAGCAGAAACAAAAGACAGGTCATTTGCTCTTCCTTCTGTCTTCTGACCCTTATCATCTTTCTTCCCCACCCCTCCCCCCCAGCAAGGTTAACCAAGACAAGAAACGACGAAAACACATCAGAGAAGCCATCCTGCTTCTGCTTTTGTTCTTGGAGTGTTGCTGAGTAACCTTTAGGCAAAGCAGCCTCTTATCGAAGGAATAAAGGGAATGATAGTTTTGAAAACCAAGAAAGCCACAAATTTCTGTAAGTTGGTTTTCTCACTGGTTAAAAAAAGAAATCTGTCCAATATTTCCAATATAAAAATCCTAGAATCCTAGAATATAAAAATAGTCCTATTTATCTCAGTGGTTTGTTGCAGGAGCAAATATATGTGTGAGTGGTTTGAAAGGTGTGTGGTGGCCGGGCGCGGTGGCTCAAGCCTGTAATCCCAGCCCTTTGGGAGGCCGAGGTGAGAGGATTGCCTGAGTTCAGAGGTTCAAGACCAGCCTGGGCAACTTGGTGAGACCTCATCTCTACAATTAAAAAAAAAGAAAGAAAGGTGTGTGGTACTAAATAGTCATAAAATATCATCACCACGGGGTAGTGCTAATACTTGCAGACATAGTTATAGCCATTGAGATAGTTAGCAAATTACCAGAATCCAGGATCTGATCTTACTAGATCACAGTTAAATGAATCTATTTATGTAATGCACTTAGAAAAGAGTTCCATGGAAAGTAGTTTGCTATTTTATTATGATGACTACTAGCAGTAGTAATGATGATGGTGCTGACAGTGGAAATATATTGTTACTTCATTATCTATATCTTCAGTAATGGGATAGGGTTTTTGACTTAATTATGCTCTACATTTGTCTTATCACTGAAACTTAAGTGTTTGGGAATTATTAGTCCCCCGCTGCCATGATTACATTTTCCCAGTATTTTATACCCAAGGAAGCACTGTCTTACTACCACTCAGAGATCCCAGATTCAACGTAGCTGCAGACCACCAACTAGTAATTACTGTCACTTTGGTTATGACTCCTTCTCAAAGTTTACTCAACCCCTCTTAAAAGCCACAAAGTCATGTATTTCTTTTTAAGTAAAGTGAAAGAAAATTTTGCTTGGAAAATTTCGGTGAAACCCTAAGGAATCATAAAAGCCAACTGGGGGAATCACTGCCTAATAGTTAAGTATGAAGACAGCCAAAAAGCCTTCTCATCTCATCCAGGGTGTCTCAAGACACAGCTGATATATATAACAGTTGATAAATGTTATTCTCCATTATAGCCATAAAACCAACCAATATCACGGCCTTCTACAGCAAAAGGTCACTTCACGGGAGTCCCAGGGCCCAGTCATTGAAACAGGGCCTGAGTGAGTTTCACCCATTGGCAATATCAGCATTCAACAGTCACCCTCTCCTTATATTAGCATGCTGTGATTATTCCCAGCAGTGGAGCTGGGCCTCCATGGTAACACTCTTCAGGGAGCTGGGGAAGCTCTTTAATTATTAAAATGAATAATTCTTACCAACACACTTAATTGGGAAATATTACATGTTAAAGGGGCACTAATGGAACAATTCTGAGAACCGAGTGGTGAGATAGAGTATGCTTTTTGATGTGAATTTTTGCAATACTCTCCTCATCCCAGTACACCATGCATTATTTAGTTACTTAAAAAAAAATCTATCATTTCATTTCTAAGCAGAGATGAACTTATTGAACCCACAAAAGTAGAACTTGGAATTATTCCCATGTGTTTGATCCATTACCAACCCACAAAAACCAAATACAGTATATCACCATGTTATCTCAGATTGCTAGGAAGTCACCCAAAAGACCCTGAACATTACATCAACCAGTTAACACAGAGAGTCAGGTTAGTTTTACAAAGGGATAGCTGCAGTGTTTCCTCTACTGAGAAACAAATATTTGGGTAGTGAAAGCATTTGCCTAACTTCGCCCATGAAAATCTTTAAGCATATTTGCTATATTTACACATTATCATATGTGTGTATTTCTCTGTGCGTGCTATGTGTTCATAGAAATGACACTTATTCCAGAGGCAGACAGAAGAACTGGATCTTCCTATTAACATGCACACAAATATAGATAATTTAAGTCTCCCACATAGTTCTCTTCATGTTATTTATAAAGAAAGTTTACATCATTGAAGAAGGAAAAATTCTGGGGCCAGTGTCCTTAATCAAGCTCTTCATTTTGAGGTTACAGAATAAATTTCTCTGACTGAGAAAATGATAGAATCACAGGGGATAACAACAATGGAATCTAAAGAATGAAAGCCAAACACATTCATACATTGGCAACAGACTGTGTAGTCATCAGAAATACCACCCTTTAACGTGTAAGCATTTTCTTTGGGAGTAAAATATTGTTAGTACCAGGTTCAAGGATTCCCAGAACTAATTTTGTTTAAAAAGGCAGAGGGTGGGAGGCACTAAAGAAAGCTACTTTGGTTCAAACTATAGGGGTTTTTGTACATTCAGTTTAATTAACCTAAGATCTTATAAGTGTTGAGTGATGACGAACATCTCACATGCTGCCCACAGGAAAGATAACAATTATACATCTTCCAAAGACTTCTCCAAGGGTCATTCCCTCAAGCTCTCAGAGTGCCAGAAGAATCCCCTGGGAGAATGGGAAGAGCTGTGGCCCATTTGTTTTCCCCTGACCTTTGCTGGTCCCTGCCATCAGACCTCAGGGCTGGACAGGTCTGTGCTTCCTGGGATTCTCACTCCTTCCTCCACCTGTCACTATCCCATACCAGTTTGCCCCTGTTGCACTTCTGCTCAGCAACGAAAAATCATAACCAATGACCCCCTCAGATGAAAATATCAAGCTACGCTGCTGTCTCGAAATTCCCTGGCTGGTTTTTTTCTAGATTCTTCAGCTTTCTGAATCACCCTCCTGTTTCACTGTATCAGTCAGGCTGCCTGGTCCCCTAATGGTGGAGGAAAATCAAAGAGTTGCCTGGCTGGAAAGGGATAATTACTATCAGTGACATTTCCATCAGGAAGTTTCCTACTGAGCCACTCTCATCTTAATACCAAATACTCATATTAATGTCCCTCCCCAACTCAGTTCCCTACACTATTTTTTTAAATTAAAATTCAAATGATTTATAATGAATGACTGCTCACTGTCAGGCTATAAAACCAATGACTCAAGGGCACCTAAGTGACATGTACTTCTTCTACCCACCTAGACTTCCACGTGCCTGAGATTTACTGTTTGTTTTATGTCAGACTTCGTTGCTTGGTTGACATCGTATGATAGGCTTACACAGTTTTTAGTTGTTTAGTAATACATGCAGGCTGGTCCAAGGGCAGTGGTATTTACAACTAATTGATCACAACCAGCTACAGATTTTTTTGTTCCTTCTCCACCCTTACTGTTTCACTTGACTAGCCATAAAAAAAAATAATAAAAATAATAAAAAATAACACATGCAACACAGTGTTATATGAGCAGTTAGAGCAGTGGTTTTCAAACTTGCTTTAGTGGCAACTTTGCCTTGACTTAAATTTTATAACAAATAAGTATAAAGTAGACATGTATTCGATTTAATTTATGCCCGGCACGGTGGCTCACACCTATAATCCCAACAATTTGGGAGGCCAAGGCAAGAGGATTGCCTGAACCCACAGGCTCAAGACCTGCCTGGGCAACATGGTGAGACCTCATCTCTACAAAAAATCAAAAAATTAGCCAGGCATAGCAGCGCACACCTGTGGTTCCAGCTACTTGGAAGGCTGAGGCGGAAGGATCCCCTGAGCCCAGCAGGTTGAGGCTGCACTCCAGCCTAGGGTGACAGAATGAAACTCTGACTCAAAAAAAAATTTTAATTTATGATAGCCGGGCTCGGTGGCTCAGCCTGTAATCCCACGCCTTTGGGAGGCTGAGGTGAGTAGATTACCTGAGCCCGCAGGTTCGAGACTCGCCTGGGCAGCGAGACCTCATCTCTACCATAAATCAAAAAATCAGCCGGGTATGGTAGTGCATGCCTATAATTCCGGCTACTTGGAAAGCTGAGGCGGAAGGATCGCCGGAGCCCAGCAGGTTGAGGCTGTGATGGCCGGGAGCGGCCACTGCACTCCAATCTGGGCGACAGAGTGAGACTCCAACTCAAAAAACAAAAACAAAAACATATATGTATTAAGTTTATTGTCAACAAGTTTGTTTTAATGAAAAGAAATTAAAGATTTAAATGAAAATGATATAGTAACTTCTGCATTCTATTTATCTGCATATTTTATGTTTGTCTGCACAGATATACTGATTCTGACAGCTTTTCTTGTGTTCTCAAGCTATTCTTCAGTTAGGCAGAAATGGTAGAAGTTTTATTCCAAGGTCTACAAGAAATCAAGATAACCTGGTACCTAAATTATCATAAAAGTGGTCCTGAATGTGTTAAAGGTTAACACATAACACACATGAGTTGTTTCATGTTGCATGTTAGCTACTATAATCTTAATAGTTGGAATAAATATATTTTTACATGAAACTGGAATCACACGTTTAAGGAATCACTAAAACACAGCCAAGGAACACTCGGACTTTGTAGAACACAATTTGAAAACACCATTGATAAAAATTCAACTGATGTTTAGGGGATATGAGTAGCTAAAGATGTAAAGAAAAGGTTAACTTGGAGAAAGAAGGCAGTCGCCCTTGCTTCTAGTAACCTCTTAACTCTATGCACTTAGTTGTCGCCACACTCAAGAGCTGATTACATTCTCCCTTACGATGCAGGATGAGAGCCTGAGTCTGTCCCCTGCAGGAGATCATATGCAACTCAAGGCAGAGAATCACTGTTATGGACTGAATTGTGTCCCTCCAAAATTCATATGTTGAAGGTCTAACCCCCAATCTGACTGTATTGAAGACAGAGCCTTTAAAGAAGTAATTAAAGTTAAATACGGTCATAAAGGTGGGCCCTTGATCTAACAGGACTGATGCCTTATAAGAAGAAGAGACTCCAGAGAGCTTTCTCTCAACACATATGCACAGAGAGAAAGCCATGAAAGGACACAGCAAGAAGTTACCATCTACAAGCTGAGGAGGAAGGTCTCACCAGAAATCAACATTGCTGGTACCTGGATATTAGACTCCCAAATTTCCAATCTCCAGAACTATGAGATAATAAATTGTCGGTGTTTAAGGCCCACAGCCTGTGGTATTTTGTTATGCAGCCCACTCAGACTGATACAATCATACAAATATGCTAGAAGACTTTTTTTAATGAATATACCAAAAGAGATTTCCTTTTTATCACCTAAATTCAATGCACCACAAAGCGCTCAGAAGGACCACTTTGTAAGGACTGTCAATATTCTTCTTCTTGAATAAAAGTAAAAGTTTTGTCATTTAGGTTTGAAATGTGGTTGTTCATGGGTCTGAAGTGATCTCAGCTTTATCTAATAGTTCTCTGTTCCCATAGCTCATTATACGGGGCTTTACACATGCTGTCTTTGCTTAAATTGGGGAAAGACATGGGTTTTTTTTAGACTAATGTATTTAGTTTTTTATTAACATTTTTCTCATATTTCATACCAAGGATAACAAAAGTATAGTGCAGGTATTGCCCCTCGCCGTCACTGTCTATGACAATTATGAACAATTGATCCCAACCCCTTCTCCCTTCTAGGTTTAGATATAAGCTCAGAGTCCTTCTCTTTTTTTTTTTTTTTTTTTTGAGTTGGAGTCTCACTCTGTTGCCCAGACTGGAGTGCAGTGGCCGCTCCCGGCCACCGCAGCCTCGACCTGCTGGGCTCCGGCGATCCTTCCGCCTCAGCCTTCTGAGTAGCCAGAATTACAGGCATGCGCTACTGATTTTTTGATGTATTGTAGAGATGAGGTCGTGCTGCCCAGGCGGGTCTCGAACCTGCGGGCTCAGGCAATCCACTCACCTCAGCCTCCCAAAGGCGTGGGATTACAGACTGAGCCACCAAGCCCGGCTTAAATTTCAACTTTTAATTATTTTTGTGTCATTTAATAAATGGTAGAGGTGATTATCATCTGATCAGAGTTGTTGAATTAATCAACTCCAAGGGCGTCATTTATTCCCTGAAGTTATATGATACACAGGCACATGGTAAGTTTGCCTCATATTATTCATATTTTCATTTTATTTATCAATTTTAACTATTTTTAAGCAAAATTCTTAATTAGGAGATCTTGGACTGTGATAATGTTAATGACATGCTTATTTTAAAAAACCAATTTGTTTTTAAATAATTTAAATGCCTTTAATAACTATCAAATAAACAAAAATGGGACCTCCAGTTTAGGACGGCAGCCCAAATGTAGCCTCTCCAAAATTTTCAACAAAATGCCACTAAAATTAGGAAAAAATGAAAACATGTTCTATTTCTAAAATCTAAGTCTGATATAACACATTGACAAGCCTGGACCATATCTGCATTACCACCATAGTCAACGAAAGAGATTACAAATTACATTAGTATCTAGAAACAGAGACAATCTTGGGAGCTGAGAAGACAGGACCAAACACATTAATTTGCCACCCAGCTGTGGCCCAAAGAAGGGATGTCACTGTCTCCCAAGAGAACGGAACAGAGTCAAGGCCATCTGCATTTTCTTTCTTCACGTGTAACTAAGTAGGGGATAGACACTAGGCGGTCTTGTCCTTTTTAAGTATATTTATTTTCCATGCACTCTTTGAGGAGGATGACATTTCTTCTCTGGACACTACTGTAGATTATTTTTCAAAGTTCTGCCTTTCCTCTGTGTCTGCTGGATACACTTGCCTCTTTCTTATGCCACAGGGCTTCTTTCTAGACCTTGTGTAGGTTAACCATGCTTACTCACCCTCAACTCAGAGAGGATTTGCCTGGGCTCAGCAGTGTCCATCAATGGACAAGCTGTGTAGATGACTGGTGGTCATGCTCTCCGTGCATCTATGCCCAGACCCAGTCCAGATCTTGAGTTCATTCCAGCAAATTAAGGGAGCAATATTTTGACATTAACTTCTTTGGTCTTTTAAAATATATATTTATTTTTAAAATAACCCCATTAAAAAGTGGGAAAAGAACACGATCAATTTCCCAAAGGAAGACACCCAAGCAGTCAACAAACGTATGAAAAAAGACTTAGCTTCACTAATCATCAGAGAAATGCTAATCAAAACTACAATGAGGCCGGGCTCAGTGGCTCAGCCTGTAGTCCTGCGCTTTGGGAGGCCGAGGAGAGTGAATTACCTGAGCCCGGGGGTTCGAGACCCGCCTGGGCAACTTGGCATGACTTCATCTCTACAATAAATCAAAAAAATTAGCTGGGCAATAGCGCGCGCCTGTAGTCCCAGCTACTTGGAAGGCTGAGGCGGAAGGATCGCCAGAGTCCAGCAGGGCGAGGCTACGGTGGCCAGGAGCATGCGACTGCACTCCAGTCTGGGCGACGGAATAAGACTCCAACTCAAAAAAAAAAAAACAATGAGATACTATCTCACACCAGTCAGGACGACTATCATTAAAAAGTCAAAAAACGGCGGGTTCGGTGGCTTACCCTATAATCCCAGCACTTTGGGAGGCCAAGGAGAGTGGATTGCCTAAGACCATGGGTTCGAGACCAGCTTGGGCAACTTGGTGAGACCTTGTCTCTACGAGAAAATAAAAAATTAGCTAGGCAAGATAGCGTGCACCTGTGGTTCCGGCTACTTGGAAGGTCGAGGTGGAAGGATCACCTGAGCCCAGCGGGCTGAGGCTGCAGTGGTCATGAGCATGACACTGCACTCCAGCCTAGGTGATAGAGTGAGACTCCAACAACAACAAAAAAAAAGTCAAAAAACAACAGGTGTTGGCGAGGCTGCAAAGACAAAGAAATGTTTCTACACTGTTGATGGGGATGTAAGCTAGCTCAACCTTTATAGAAAGCAGTGTGGCTTTTTTCTCAACTGAAAATTGAGCTACCTTATGATCCAGCAATCCCTCTTCTGAAAATATACCCAGAGGAACATAAATCACTCCACCAAAAAGATACCTGCACACATATGTTCATTGAAGCCCTATTCACAATAGCAAAAACATGGAACCAACTCAGATGCTCATCAAAAGTGGACTGGATAAAGAAAATGTGGTGCATGTACATGATGGCATACCATGCGACCATAAAGAAGAACAAAATCATGTCCTTTGCAGTAACACAGATGCAGATGGGGACCACCATTCTAAGTGAACTATCACAGAAACAAAAAAACTGAATACTGCATGTCGCACTCATAAACAAGTCCTAAACATTGAGCACACAAGCACAAAGGCAGGAACAGCTGACACTGGGCACTACAAGCAGGAGGAGGAAAGAAGAGGGAATAAGGGATACAAAACCACCCATTGGGTACCATGTCCACTACCGGGGGAGAGAGGACTCAGTAGAAGCTCAAACCTCATCTACACACAATTTACTTATGTTTCAAATCCTCATATGTATCCCACAACTCTAAAATAGACACAAAATTATTTTTATTGTATATATTTAAGTGTACAACATGATATTTTGATATACATGTACATAAATGATTACTACAGTCAAGCAAATTCATGTCCATTTCCTCATTTCTCACATAGTTACCTTTCTCTCTCTCTCTCTCTCTCTCTCCGTGTGTGTGTGTGTGTGTGTGTGTGTGTGTAATGAGAGCACTTGAGATCTACTCTCTTACCAAATTTCCAGTATTGTATACCATAGTCATCATGCTGTACATCAGATGACTTGGCTTTTTTTCTGCCAGTTTCAGGCTGCAGCTATCCCCTCCCAAGTTATATCTTGGGGAAAGAAAACCATAGGAGACTAAAAAAGAAGAATCATCTCTCAGCTCCCTTAATATAGAGTTCTGAAACTCTTCACAGAAGCAATATGTTGAAAGAGGTATTTCAGAGTCTCAAAAATTGAATTTTAAGTACCAAAAAGCAAAGTTTATGCTATACATAATAGATCACTTAAAAGCTATTTTTAGACCTGAGAGTAGATTAAAAGAGCAAAGCAAAAGTAAGAAAGTTAGATACAATAAGCATCTCCTACAAATGCCCACACCTCTTGGGACAAATCCCAGGAGAGGCATAGTACACTCTCAAACTACAGTAGAACTTTGAAAGCAGAAAGGACTTGACCTTGTCTCCCATGAAGAGCCTATCTGTATACCCCAAGATTCATGCACAAGCCCACAGAGGTATGAGAGAAGCAGTAAAATTCTCCTGTGTTCCCAAAAGATTACAAGAAAGATTTGCAGACTAGGAAGCTCCTTGCAGACACCAACAAGAGTACCCTGAATGTACACATACCAACACAAAACTGAAGGTCAGTGGGCATAGACATGAAAAACCAAAGTCTTAATGGGATGAGTTAAGTCTCCTACCCGTCAGATGGACAGCTGTCCATAACAGGGAACAGATCTGCCTGTGGTATCAGCATGCTATTTAAACACCTGGAACTGGAAAAAGAGGAGAGAAAAATTAATTCACACAGGTTGTAAAGGAGAGATCGAAGAACTTAATTGTCTGGATTTAAACATGAAATAACTGAAATTAGAAGGAAAAAAAAAAGACTAAGATTACATTTTCTGTAATAAAGACTAAATGGCATTCTAGGAAGAAATAAAAAAGTTATTTTTACATCTCGTTAAAAATTCAGGCACCCTCATAAGTTTTTGAGCAGATCCAGTTCTCTGGGACGCAGAGGCAACCTCCTTGTATCACCATATTTATCTCACCAGATACAGTACATAAAAACTATAGCTCCCAACATGCAGTGCTAACAAGGTCCTTTCTATATCTTCCAAACCCATTCCACCAAACACACAGTCTGCGAAATGCTATTTAAGAAGATCTACACTTTCCAGAATACAATGTACATCTTCAGTGCCTAGGCTGTGCCTACAGAGTGAGAGAGGAAGAGGTATGGCACCAAGTGGGGGTTAGGCAGAGCTACCTAGAGCCCACTTTTTCTTTGCAAACTAGAAAATGGTGCCTGCTATACCAGGCACTCTTGTGATGTAAAAAACCTGCCAACTGTACATGGTGGCGCTGGTTTATAGAACAAAAGTTTAGCCGGGCTCGGTGGCTCAGCCTGTAATCCTGCGCCTTTGGGAAGCTAAGGTGAGTGAATTGCCTGAGCCCATGGGTTCGAGACCCGCCTGGGCAACTTGACGAGACCTCATCTCTACAATAAATCAAAAATGAGCCGGGTGTGGTAGCGCACGCCTGTAGTTCCAGCTC
>NW_007252280.1:52527-72103 GCF_000164805.1 Carlito syrichta | reverse complement strand
CTGCTGGGCTCCGGCGATCCTTCCGCCTCAGCCTTCCGAGTAGCTGGAATTACAGGCATGCGCTACCACGCCCGGCTGATTTTTTGATTTATTGTAGAGATGAGGTCTTGCTGCCCAGGCGGATCTCGAACCTGCGGGCTCAGGCAATCCGCTCACCTCAGCCTCCCAAAGGCGCGGGATTACAGGCTGAGCCACCGAGCCCAGCTGTTTTTTTTACATTTAATTCAATTAATCTAACTTATCTATGTGCACCTTTAAACTAACGTCAATTCCTGGCCAGATTCTGGAATTAAGTTGTCCTTGACAGACGCAAATATTTTGGCCACAGAAACCCTATATAGATGACTTTTGTAGCCAATGTATCCCTTGCTTCTCTCCCAAATTAAATCAACAGAGGCAGTTTTGCTAATGCTATATATATTCACACACACACTATATAAACTTGAAGTTGTTTACACACACTATATAAACTTGAAGTTGTTTTTAGAATTTCCTAGAGATTTAGCTTGTAAATAGAATAGCCCCAAGTGGCCATCCCTAAGCAAATTATATAAATTCACTAAGCCTCAGATTGCTTATAATCAAAATGGGATTTATAATAGCCACCAGGTAAAACTTTGTGAGATTGTGTGACCTAGCAAGCATGAGAACACCTACCACAGTGCTCAGCACAGTAAATGTGTTAGTTTCATGAGCCTATGGTTACAGTGAGGTCACAGTGCCAATAAGAATACAAATTGCCGGGCTTGGTGGCTCAGCCTGTAATCCCAGGGCTTTGGGAGGCTGAGGTGAGTAGATTGCCTGAGCCCACGGGTTCGAGACCCACCTGGGCAGTGAGACCTCATCTCTACAATAAATCAAAAAATCAGCCAGGCGTGGTAGCACATGCCTGTAATTCCAGCTACTCGGAAGGCTGAGGCGGAAGGATTGCCAGAGCCCAGCAGGCGAGGCTGTGGTGGCCGGGAGCGGCCACTGCACTCCAGTCTGGGCAACCGAGTGAGACTCCAACTCAAAAAAAAAAAAAGAATACAAATTTCGGCCGGGTACAGTGGCTCAAGCCTATAATCCCAGCACTTTGGGAGACCGAGGCAAGAGGATTGCCTGAACTCAGGTGTTCAACACCAGCCTGGCCAACTTTGTGAGACCTCATCTCTACAATAAATAAAAAATAATAATAACAATAAACTGGGCATGGTAGCATGCACCTGTAGTTCCAGCTACTTGGAAGGCTGAGGCAAAAGGATCGCCTGAGCCCAGCAGGTCGAGGCTGTGGTGGCCATGAGCATGCCTAGACAACTGAATGAGACTTCAACTCAAAAAAAAGAATACAAATTCCCCTGGCACATGCCACATCTATATTGCATAGGAGCTGTAGCTTTGTTCCAGGGTGTAGCTTATTCTGGGAGTTCCAGGAGGTGTTTTCTGTGGTGATATCTGACTTTTATATAATTTCCTTCAGGGATTCCTCAATTAAGTTTCTACTTGCAAAGTCATGTAAGGGCTGGGCCTCACACAGTCTTTGATTCAGGTTCCAGCATGATTATACTGACATTGGTGGTCCTAAAAGCAAGCCTTTGTGGACCTGTATTTCCACTGTCGACTGAGCAGAAGTAGACTATGCCATCTTATTGCCCCATGTGTCCTTGTATCCCTTCTTTTCAAAGCAGCTCCCACATTTGTAGGAGGATCAACTGCCCTGGCCTCGTCAGGACTGTTCTGGTGTTAGTACTAAATGTCACATGTCCCTGGAAACCCTCAGTCCCAGACAAACTAAGACAGTTTGCCATCCTATGTTTCCGATGGCAGACTTGTGAAGCCCTAAAGGAAACAGACATCATTCTTTCAACTACAAATCTCCCCTGGCCCCAGCCTCATTCCATCTGTGTTGGTCCCCAGTAAACAAACATGTGTAAGCCTGTGTTCGTTTCCTATTACTGTGTAACAGAGCTTAGTGATTTAAAACACCTACTTATTATCTCATAGTTTCTGTAGGTCAGAAGTCTGAGCTTGTCTCAACCAGGTTCTTTGCTCAGGCTTTTCTACGGTAGAAATCAAAGTATCAGCCAGGCTGAGTTCTCATCTGGAGGTTGTGGGAAAGGATGTAATTATAAACTCATTCAGGTTGTTGACTGAATTCAACTTTTCGTGTTATGAGGCTGAGGTCTTCATTTCCTTGCTGGCTGTCAGTGGGAACCCCTCTCAACCTTTAGAAACTACCCAGATTTCCTTACATGTGGCCCCCTTCATCTTCAAGGCCAGCAACAGGGACAACTCTCCCTTACTTTGTCCCTCTCACATTTCCAATTTGTTTTCTTTCTTCCTTTTTTTTTTGGAGTGCAGTGGCATGATCATGGGCTCAGGTGATTCTTCCACCTCAGTCTCCAGAATATCTGAGACTGCAAGTGTATGCCATCATGCCCAGCTATTTTTTTTTTTTCTTTTTCTTTTTCTTTTTTTTTTATGGAGAAGAGATCTCACTATGTTGTGTCAACCGATCTTGAACTTCTGGTCTCAAGCAATTCTTCTATCTCAGCCTCCCAAAATGCTGGGATTACAGGCATAAGCCACCACACCTGGCTCCAATTTCTGACTTATAGAAGAGCCCAGTTCCTTTTAGGGGCTCATCTGTGTAGATCATATATACTCAGGATAAATTTTCACTTCTTTAAGTCAACGATGCCATATCACACAAGCTAATCATGGAATGATATTACATCATATTCATCCACTTGCAAGGAGAGACAATTATAGATGGATGAGGGTATTGGGGCCGACTTAGAAGTCTGCCCACCACATCTTCCCTCTTCAAGTATATCAAAAGTTGCAAAGAGATGCCTGATAAGAGCAAGGCCTCAACACCTCATCAGACACATTCAGACAGTCTCATTTGAGTTTCTTTGGTATTAACCAATATCTTTGATACACCCATGTTTCTTTCTCATGAAGGTCTATTGTGAGTCTGGCATTGTGTCAAGTGCTGGAGACACATGATGACAAGAGAATGAATCTTGCCCTTGTCTCGTAGCACAAAATTAATTATATAATGTCAAATGTAAAATCCTTGAACAGTGTGAAGAAAGTGAGATATATATGGCACTATAAGATCCTGTAAAGGGAGAATGTGGTCCTGCCAGGAAAAAAGAACAGGGGCAGGAGTGCTGGCTACCCACCAAAATCCGCTCTCCACTTCTATTAGAAAGGAAAGCACAGGGCTGCCTACCTGCTCTGCATTTCCCAGCTTCCTTCACCTTTAATAAGTGTGACTGTGTGACAAAGTTCTCTCCAGTGAGTGGAAGTCAATGGTGCCACTTCTAGGCCTGGGTGCTTAAACCCATTGTCAAGCCTATGAATTGCCCAGAGCAACCATAAGTCATGTGTTAAGAATAACAAAGCCTCAGTTAGCCTAAGTCCTTGAATGACTCCATGGAGCAGAATCTTTCACCACCACTGATTACTACTGCTCTCACCAGAAAAACCAGACCAGTCTGGATTGTGATATAAAAAGGAAAGTAACTTGTCTTTTGTTTGAGTCATTATCTTTCAGGTCTATTTGTTTCAGCAGTTTAGGCTTCCCCAAGCAATACAGAACTACATGATGGAAGGCAAAACAAAAATAACACTTTCTCGTCTTACATTTATATGATGTGTCTATAAAAGGCTTTCACATTGAATTCTCTCAATAAACATATGAGGCAAGTAATAGGACATCTATTACTACACCCACCTGCCAGATGAGACTCATAAAAATTTAGTGACTCAGGGAGGGCCCCACAGCCCAGTATTCATTTCTGGAGTCTCCATCACTGACTCATCATTTGGATTTAAACAAGTCTTCTCCCTAATTCTTCATTGATAGGATGTGATCTTTCCTATCTTCCCATCTAATAGGAGAAAATTCTGTGGGTCTGATCTGAGAAATATTCTTTAGCAGAAAGACAATACAAATGCAATATTCACTTCTATAGGTATGTATGTAGGAGACATAGCCACATTATTTGGCAATGTCTTTTTAGCTGTTTGCTCTTTGATGTCTTACTCTGTAGAAAACAAACCGATACCCAAACTAAATATAGGCTGCTAAGCTACTATTGAATTTAGATCTCTTAAATTTTAACATCTGAGGTAAAGCTATTCTTGGTCTCATTTTTGGTAGAGTCCTTTCGACTTCATTTATTCATCTGTATATGTTATCAGAAAACTCACCATTACAAAATCTTTCATTCATTCAGGTGTTCACCAAAATTTATGAACACTTACTGCGTAAAAGGTATTGTGTTAGGCCATGAGTACCTAGTAGTAAACAATGCAGGCAAACTCTCTGCCCTCAAGAAGATTACAATCTGATCATATAAACCAGTAAATATGCAATCTTGTTTCATTACAAATAGTGAAAGATACAAAGAAGGAACAGAGCAATGAAGATGATTAGAACGGAATCACTTTTTAAAAATCTCATCTCATCTCTAATTACATCTTCTAAAATGCAGTCTACTGGGCAAGCTGGGGTTAGGATTATTCACAAGTGTATTATTTCCAAGTTGCTAAGATCCCTTATTTTTGGCCTCTGGACTGCTTAAGTAGCTTTGCTCTGCTTATGAGAAATTTTAAGCTGCATTTTGTTCTTAGCTATAGGAAATAACTCAGTTTCCACATTCAGCTATCTTTCTATTTCCTCTAAACTGGTTTTGCTTTGTTTTCTTTTATAGGTGGGAAAAGATAGACGAGAGAGAGGAAGAGAGGGAAGGATGTCAGACAGGGAGGATGGCCCTTGCCCAGGGAGGGAAGGAGCAAAGGTACCCCTGTGATGCAGGCATAGTTCTTGCCCTCAGAGAGGGTCTTGCCTTCTGCATACAACATTCTGGTTATCTTGTCCTCAGGCCCTGACTGGGTGACCAGATGTGATGTAGTCATTAAACCAACCTGGGAGATACTTCTGCTTAAGGTTAATTAAGGATGCTCTAAAACCATCATTTAAGCTGAGAAAACTATGTCCTTGCCCTGAAAGCCAAAAGTAGAAACAGTGGCCTTGTCACCATAGTTCTATCTCCACCAAGCCTGTTCCATGGGCCCAAACAAGTTGGCAGAGGAGTTGGTAGGATCTGAAGGCCAGGGTGATAAAGGAAATGATTTTAGGAAATGAAAACAAAAAAAAAGGAACAACTATTGAGCACTTATCACATATTCTAAGTGCTTTCATGAACTTTCTCTAATTAAATCCTCCCTACTCTACCGTTCCGTAGTCTTTTCTGAACATCCTCATGCCCACACCACCTAGTCCAAAGAGGTCAGGGTCTCAGGCCATGCTCTCACATTGTGGGGTAAATACAGGACATGGGCCCTGCTCCCCGTCCCCTGCTGATAACTGTCCCTTAATCAGGAGGATGGCCCTTGGCCAAGACCATCAAAATGCCCAGCCAAAACGACCTTAGAGATGTGACACCTGTGTACTCAAGGCAGGTACTAACGAATACACATCTTTGTTTCTGCTTCTTTGCACGTAATTCTACTGCTCATGTCTTGCTCCCTCTCCCATGCTGGGGATATATAATCTCTCCCCAAGTCTACTGAGGTGCAGAGAGCTTTGTGCCAACCAGTCGCCATTGTTTCCCTCCTGCAAATATTAATAAACCTATGTCTTTACCAACTTGTCCTCTGGGTGATTTCTTCAGAATAGGAAAACATTATGTGAGCTCCCTGTTCAATTTAGAGCTGCTGCAATATACCCATAAGCCTCTCTGCATCTCTAAACCCACAGGGCAGAGGTGAGTCCTGCATATAGCTAGCCTGGTGATAATATACTCACCAATTCTCATATTTAACTAATAAAAAACTTATCAGAAATTATTGGCAGATCACAGGCAATGAGAGTAAAATCTCAGGGCTACACATTTTCATCTGTCTTTATTTCAGTCATCTGTTCATGCAATTTCTCTCATTTTTTTTAGGAGCTACTATTCAGTTTATTCATCTTTTTTATTATTTTCATACATTTAATATGACTATTACATTTTTATTGGATAATTTATAATTGTGTGATTTTTTAAGTCTTATTTTATTTTTTATTTTTATTTTAAAGATGTGAGGCACAATTCAGGATTAAGACATAAGTGGTCATCATATAAGTAAAGTTCGGGTCTCCCTTTGGTCCCCACTTCACCTGGTTTGAGATAAGGTTCCCATATTGATGTTATGTGCCCTCCAACCTCCCCCGCTCATAATTTCCCCCATTTTTAAACCTAGGAGATTCTTCTCTGATGTCCCTGGCTCCCTACACATCAATGACACACCACCATAGAACTGAAACCTCGGGGCAACTCAAAGCCCAAACATTCAAGAAAAGAATATATGGTCTTGCCAAAGCAGAGTGGTACAATGACACGTGTCTTTACAAACTTAATAGACTATAATCAGATACAGCTGCCACTGAATGGCCTGTCTCTCTTGGCATGCGCCAGCCTCTGTTGGTAAATTAGCCTCTCAGCTGGGTTTAGGTGTAGAAACCACACGGCTTCTAAAGTGAAGGAGGCTTCTCCAGCAGAACTAAACAGTATATTCAGATGCTGAACTGAGTATTTGTAGTTTTTAGCTATTCTGTTGATTAATAAAACAGTCATTTCTTTATTTGGTCACAGAAACATCACAGTATCCATACTGAAGCACTATAGCTTTGGAAGCACAGCTATCGAGTAGAAATGTTACTTCCTTGTCCAAGGAGGACTCTGAGTAGGGCTAGGGCTAGAAAAGGTATAGATCCACAGCAGAGTCATAGACATACTGCCACCTCCACTGTCACCATCACCACCACCTCTTCTTTCCTCTCTCACTAAGGCCTGTCTTAGACCGCTTCAGTGCTCCTGCAGCAATGGTCCATCAGAGCACTTATTACTCTGTTGTGACTCCTGTCTTACTGCCTGAATCCTCTCTAACATGGAAGATTGGTGAGGACAGACACCACATTAGTACTATTGACCACTGTACCCCCACTCCCTCGTGCAGAGCCTGACACATGATAGGTGCTCCATGAGTATTGTGGAATGGATGAATAAGTTTCCTCTGCTCTTAATCCCCCTCTCCAGGTTTTTTCTCCTCCTTTGCCTCCACCTCCCCCTACCTTGGTGGGTGCTTCATAGTCTCAGACTTTATTTTCCCAGATGGCTTCTCACACAAGTTGGTAGATAGATCTGCGGTTCCTCACAATGTGAATTTTCTCAAAATCCGTATTTGCTTCATACATGTACATTTATTTTATTTATTTTATTTTTTTGAGTTGGAGTCTCACTCTGTCGCCCGACTGGAGTGCAGTGGCCACTCCCAGCCACCGCAGCCTCGACCTGCTGGGCTCTGGCGATCCTTCCACCTCAGCCTTCTGAGTAGCCGGAATTAAAAGCGCACGCTACCACGCCTGGCTGATTTTTTGATTTATTGTAGAGATGAGGTCTTGCTGCCCAGGCAGGTCTCAAACCTGCAGGCTCAGGCAATCCACTCACCTCGGCCTCCCAAAGGCGCAGGATTACAGGCTGAGCCACCGAGCCTGGCAGAAATACATTTATAATGTACACGTAATTGAAAAGTGGATTTGGTCATCACAACCCGAGGTGGAAGGAAGAGTCATCTTTCTTGAGGCCATAGGAAGACAGCAATGTTTTAGAATCAGCTAACATCTTAAACCTTCCTTGTTCCAAAGGGTTTTTTCTCTGCCTAAATAATACAGCCAAGCTCTTTCTCGATTTGACTTTTTCTAACTTTTTCTATTATAAAAGTAACTACTGCTCTTTATTCAAATGAATTAGTCAAAGGTACAAAAAGTAAAAACAAGAGGAATAACAAATCTCCCATGGTGTCGATGTCCACACAGTCATGGGGATCATGTTTCCATTCGACTTTCTACCCCGATCCATCCTTCACAGTGGAGCTGTATAATGCACTTGCCTCTTGAAGCTGGTTTTCTTCTGAGGATTCTGTCAGCTTTTTTCCTCTTTGTTCAGTTTCTATACTCTCCCTGGGATGTCATATTTACTTGCCAGACTTCAAATGCCCCATAGGTTATTTTAGGAGCATTAGACATTTCTCCCCGTCTCCCTTTCAAGGTCATGACCAATGGAGTATGCATGCAAGGATCACTAGCCAAATAAAACACTATTTACTAATGGCATGAACAGGGCAGAGCTCTGGTAGAAAGTGGATTGGAAAAACAGCCTAGGTTCCTCGTCACAGTGGGACCTTCCTACTTTCTAGCTTTAGGCCCTGAGATTCAGCTAAGCCTGGAGTAGGTGAGCAACTGAGGCCAGCGTTATATCACAAGCCCAGGTCCACTTCCACAACCACCCACATGGACCAAAATTAGAGGTCTGCCTCACCATCCCAGATGCCAGAACAGAAAGACAACAACAGAAAGAACACGTTCCTTCCAAAACTTTGCTCTTAGCTGACCTCACTTTGCAGTCTCCAACTGACCAGGCCTGTCCAACCCATGGGAGAAGCCAGAGCAGAGAGGAAATGACTGCATTTCACCTGGGGGAAGAGGCTCCCTGACATTCTAACCTGCCAGCAGTATGGGTTTTGAAAGCGGGAGAAAGAAGAGGACATGCCAGACTGTATATGGTAGCTCACACCTGTAATCCCGGCACTTTGGGGGACTGACGCAGGAGGATCACTTGAAGCCAGGAGTTTGAGAATTGTCTGGGCAACAGAGCGAGACCCTGTTTCTATAAAAGAAAAAAAAAAATCAGCCGGGCGTGGTAGCGCATGCCTGTAATTCTGGCTCCTCGGAAGGCTGAGGCGGAAGGATCGCTGGAGCCCAGCAGGTCGAGGCTGCGGTGGCCGGGAGCGGCCACTGCATTCCAGTCTGGGTGACAGAGCGAGACTCCAACTCAAAAAAAAAAAAAAAGAAAGAAAAAAAAAGGAGGAGAGGAGGACATGCCATTAATGACACACACCATTAATACAGTGGCCCTGCCTACAGTAAAATGCAGCAGATTTATTTCAAATTATGAGCTATTGATTAGCCTTTTCTCTATCTTTCAGCAAGGAGTGAATGAGGTGATGGTGAGAAGAGACAAATCACCCTCCCTAGCACTGTCCCAGTAAGTCCAATTATCTAAAGGCCAAAGCTGCAGTAAAATAAGAATATCAGACCGGGTTCCGTGGCTCAACCTGTAATCCCAGCACTTTGGGAGGCTGAGGCGAGTGGATTGCCTGAGCCTACAGCCCAGGAAACTTGGTGAGACCTCATCTCTACAATAAAATAAAAAATTAGCCAGGTGTGGTAATGCACATCTGTAGTTCCAGTTACTGGGAAGGCTGAGGTGGAAGGATCGCTGGAGCCCAGCAGGTCGACGTTGGGGTGGCCGTGAGTGTGCCACTGCACTCCAGCATGGGCTACAGAGTGAGACTCCGACTCAAAAACAAACAAACAAAATATCGTGCCCCCAGCATATGCTTAGTACACAGTAGGTACCTCATATGTATTTGTTGACTAAATAAATAAATGAATTCGGACTCTTTCATCTGTTTCTCCAATGCAGATCCCTGTCACAACCTCCAGATGTGCACATTTCCACTTCTCTACAGGCTTTCTTTCTACTTCACACCTTAGTAAATGGAAGCATTACTCATGCAGAATATTATCCATTCATAATATCTTCCAACTCCGCATAACTCTCTCCATTAAGGACAGACCACTCCAAAGAGAAATTGATTTATTATCCAGTAGTCAGAAAGTTAGAGTCAGTATCTCCCATTCTCTCTCTCTCTCTCTCTCTCTCCTCCCTCCCCACCCCAAGAAGAAGCAGGGGTGGGGGTGGGGAATTGACTTATTCAAAAGAATTTATCTAGCTTTTTGATATCTAAAAAACCTACCCTGAAGACAACAAGGGTTGAACTTCCTTCTTATATGTTTACTTCACTGTATTTCCTTAATTGATGGAAAATTCACTTGCTAACTTTCTTCTTTATATTTTATTAATTATCTCTTTTAGATCACCAACCTAGATTTACAAAACTTTCTCTCTTTTTTTGAGTCAGAGTCTTACTCTGTCGCCCAGGCTGGAGTACAGTGGCATCTCACAGCCACTCCAGCCTGCTGGGCTTCAGCAATCCTTCCACCTCAGCCTTCCAAATCGCTGGAACTACTGGTGAGCCCTACCATGCCCAGCTAATTTTTTTTTTTTTTTTTTAATTGTAGAGACAAGGTCTCACCACGTTGCCCAGACTGGTCTCAAACCCGCAGGCTCGGGCAATCCTTTCACCTCAGCCTCCCAAAGTGCTGGGATTACAGGCTTGAGCCACCACGCCCGGCCCAAAACTATCTCTTTTTTAACTACAATCCCAGCCAAAGAACAACAGGACCCTCCTTGGATATGATTTATTACAAACACTATAGTTCTTAAGCAAATTATTTCTGCAACCCTTGTCAATATTATACAGGTTAAAACTATCTCCCATTGCCTTATTATCCAATGTATTTTTTCTTGACTTTAAAGCATTGGAAATCATCCTCAACAACTGAATGATCAGTCAAGAAAAAGAAGCTGGGCATGGTGGCTTATGCCTATAATCCCAACACTTTAGGAGACAGAAGCGAGAGGATGGCTTAAGCCCACAGGTTTGAGAACAGCCTGGGCAACTTGGCAAGACCTGTCTCTACAATAAATCAAAAAATTAGCCAGGCATTATGGCACATGCCTGCAGTTCCAGCTACTTGGAAGATTGAGGCAGAGGGACCGCCTAAGTCCAGCAAGTCGAGGCTGCAGTGGCCATGAGCATGCCACTGCACAGCAGCCTGGGTGACAGAGTGAAACTTCAACTCAAAAAAAAAAAAAGAAAAGAAAAGAAAAAAGACTATTATTATTGATGTGAAATTTTATTTACTTATTTATTTATTTTGAGTTGGAGTCTCACTCTGTCACCCAGACTGGAGTGCAGTGGCACACTCCCGGCTACCCCAGTGTGGACCTCCTGGGTTCTAGCAATCCTTCTGCCTCAGCCTTCCAAGTAGATGGAACTACAGGCGTGCGCTACCACGCCCGGCAAGTTTTTGATTTATTGTAGAGACGAGGTCTTGCCAAGTTGCCCAGGTTGATCTTGAACCTGTGGGCTCAGGCAGTCCACTTGCTACGGCTTCCCAAAGTGCTGGGATTACAGGCTGAGTCACTGAGTCCAGCTGGTGTGAAATTTTCAAAGAAATGCTAATAACTCCTTTTCTATGTTATTTTAAAACACCTCATTTTCTCTGCAAATTCTCTGAAAGTGTCAAAACTCAAAGTATCAGTAGAAAAGACCCATATCAATAGCAATATCTTCCTCATACTTTGTATATTTTTTAATTTGCCAATCTATTCTCATTTTAGCAAGAGCCTGGCTAACTTGTTTACAGTACCTCTTGCAGTGTGCTAGTTTGATTTTCTTTTTAAGTGGTTCACAAATGTGTAACATGCAAAGAATTCAAGGAAAACAATTAAGTACAGAATCAAAGAGAGATGGAATTGAAAGAGAGCAAGTATGAAACCAAGGCTTGACTGTAAAAATAAATTAACATAAAATGTATAAAGAGGGTAGAAAGAAAATGTTACCTCTAGTTAGTGGCTACTGTAGAAGTCATAATGTTCATCCATCTTTTCCTGATTATTAAAGAAGACTAGGATTTCTGCTCAAGAAGGACCTCCGAATGTTTACTCATTGGCTCATAGTCATACTGTCTTGCGTTTTATTTTAACTAGACTATTTGAATAACCCAAATATTCTATTCACCGACATTATGGAATTAATAAATTTTGCACTTTATAAAATAGTTCTTAAAATCATGAATTTCGCAGCAACCTGGATGAAACTAGAGTCTATAATACTGAGTGACCTCTCACAGAAACAAAGATCCGAGTATCACATGTTCTCACTCATATAGTGGACCTTGAACATCCAATGTAATACTATGAGAAAATGACTGATGGTACTGGGAAACTATGGGGGGGGGAGATGGGATTAACAGTAGCAAATATCCGTCTGGGGATGGGGAAACACCTCTTATCAACAGGGTGCCTGAATGAAACGTAATTGTACACCTAACCCTTAACTGTACCCCACAAAACCATAATAAAAAATATTGATTATGAAAAAAAAAATAGTTCTTGGCATGCTCAGTCATATTTCCTACTTTTTGATTACTTAATCTGCATAAAGCTATTAAAGTAATTCTTTTCAGGATTGAGTATTTTATTCTGGGGAAAGTATTTGTAATAGAGTCCCTCTAATTTGTAATTTTATGCAAGTTAAATATCCATAGAGTCATCTGTGGAATATGAAATACTTGGAAAGTTATAATAATATTCTATGAAGTTCGAGGCCTCACCTCTACTCAGGGGTCTACCACTTCTCACCCTGGTGACCATGAGTAAATCACATTTTCGGACCTAAAATTTTTTTTGTTTGCCGGATATGGTGGCTCACACCTGTAATCCCAGCACTTTAGGAGGTGGAGGCAAGAGGATTGCCTGAGTCCAGGGATTTGAGACAAGCCTGGGCAATTTGACGAGACCTCGTCACTACAGTAAACCAAAAAATTAGCCAGGCATGGTGGTGTGTGCCTGTGTTTCCAGCTACTTGGAAGGCTGAGGCAGAAGGATCACCTGAGCCCAGCAGGTCGAGGTTGTGGTGGCTGTGAGCATGCCATTACGCTCCAGCCTGGGCAACAGAGTGAGACTCCTACTAAAAAAACAAAATTCATTTGTAAAATGGAGATGATGGTAATAACTGTCCCATAAGATTGTGGTAAAAATTTAATAAAACTGTACATGTAATGAGCCCAACACAGCTTCTGTTCATGTAGACATTCAGCAAATACTATTTTCAAAGAAATTAGAGGTGAATAATTTTACATCTTGAAATAAGGAAAGTTTTTTTTCATGGATGGTGCTAAAGCTAGAAACCATAAATGAAAATATTAATGTATTTAACTACATAAAACAAAATTTTTTAAATAACAAACACATTGCAATCAAGGCTAAAAGACAACACATCTGGAGAAAAAGACTTGCAACATACACACCAGGAAAAGAGTAAATATCCATAGTGCAACAAATTCTTATAAATCAGCACAAAAGAGAAAGAAAAGTAGGGATAGGATATGAATACGCAGTTCAAAAAGAAATAGGGCCAGTAAATATATGAACAGATGTTCAGCCCCACTAGTAATCAAAGAAATGCAAATAAAATAACAGATTGGCTATGATTAAAAAGATGGACTAAACCCAGCATTTGCAAGAGTGTAAGCAATAGGCTACTCTCATACCCTCTGGTAAGTATATTTATTGATCAAGTCTTTTTGAAAAGCTATTTAGTGATATGTTCTAAAATTTAAAAGTTGTATTCCCTTTTCTTTCATATACATATATTATATATATAGTATTATTTATACTGAGGCAAAATAAAACTATTTTTATTGTGAAAAATTAAACTAGTTTACTTCCCCTCTTCTTAAGGTTTTTGTGAGAATAAAATTACATTATCTTCCAAATAAGATCTCAGAAGGCCATCCAGGGAGTGGGTATAGTACTCATAATTACTAATATCCATGTTGCTACTTGTAGATTACAAAGTGTGCCATTTACCTTAAATCTACAACCGCTGAAGATAAACAGGGCTAGAATTATTATTGATCCCTTATGAGTGATCATGAACCTCGAGGCTCTTCTAATCCTCAAGTAGCATCAGGCATTACCCCACAGTCTGTACAAAGTGGAATTGGGCAATATTCAGGGACCTTGACCATGTTCTCCACTGACTTCCCCTAGGGGGCGCGCAGTTGACAGTAATTAGGACCAGTATAACCTCTTCAGGCTTTCTTTTGTGGTTTCTTTACCACCTGGTTGAAAGATAAAGAGAATCTCTCCTTATTGCAAGTTTGTAAAAGTAGTCTTTTTTCTTCAAGCTCTTTATCAGATCTGCCCATAGGGCATGATAATTGCCCCCTTTCCTCCCTCATAAGGCCTGAAATTTGCACTGTCATTTATGCTCCCAACAGAAATTGTGCTGGACAAAACTATGATTAGGCAAACCGCTCGGTAGTGATCTCAAATCCCAAGTTCATGGAACCTCCACCTCTCCCCAGCATCTCCCTCACCACACCTGTCAGGCCACCTTCCTACATTAGATATTCAATATGCTTACTCGCTTTTCCTTCACACTTTTTTTTCAAGAAGGGATCTGAGAAAGAAAGGCTTCTGAAACTCACATGATAGCATAAATAATGAGGTTATTGTAAGTGAGATTTCAAGGTTTTCAAATATTAACGTACTATCCTGAGGCAGGAGGCTATTTCTGACATCACATGAATAGTGATGGTGCCACATAACATATGCGAAAGAAATCATAGAAACTACCTGAAAAGAGCTCTATTAATGAACTTCTTTATTTTTTAAGTTAATAAAGGAAAGTCAGTCAAGTAAACTATGGTAGAATAACATGGAGTCTATAAGAATGCCAATGCAAGCCGGGTTCGGTGGCTCAGCCTGTAATCCCGCGCCTTTGGGAGGCTGAGGTGAGTGGATTGCCTGAGCCCGCGAGTTCGAGACCCGCCTGGGCAGCGAGACCTCATCTCTACAATAAATCAAAAAATCAGCTGGGTGTGGTGGCGCATGCCTGTAATTCGGGCTACTCGGAAGGCTGAGGCGAAAGAATCGCCGGAGGCCAGCAGGTCGAGGCTGCGGTGGCCGGGAGCAGCCATTGCACTCCAGTCTGGGCGACAGAGTGAGACTCCAACTCAAAAAAAAAAAAAAAGAATGCCAATGCAGATCTATATGGGAGAATACAGAGAGCTGTCTGCAATATTTTTAAGTAACCTGCACAAAATATGACTATGATGGCCCCATTTTTATAACGTAATGAAAATAAAACAGAGCTTTATTTTCAAGGAGGGGGAATTAAACTGATGTCATTCCCTTCTCAATAATCCACAAGTTTCAAGTTATCCTATGGCTCCAATATCAAGATCCCTGTTGCATGGACTTAGGGAGGTTCTGTCAGAATAGGGAATGAACACTACTTCCAATAGTAGGAATTCACCCCAAGGCTGCTCTTTCCAAAACAGAGCTTAAAGAAAGAATAAGGGAAACAAGGTGGAGGAGGCAGATTGTCCCAGGCCTCCTCTATCTTGGCTAATAGCTTAGAAATGAAGAGCTAGGAACCCACCCAGCAGGTAGACTAAAGACAACGCTGAAAACAGAGAGACATTTTCTCTGCTTCCTTCAAGAAACACTGAATTGCCACTCAGCTTTTCTGTGTACTTAATAGGCCTTATACAGAAAGTAAACACATGCTGGAAAGTCAAAAACATTTATGGTTCCCATTGTAGCCACATACCACACGTGCAAAAATAAACGTACACAACTGTCTATGTGAGTTGGGGGATAAACAGCACTTGCCATAGAAACGGGAAAAGTAGAGCTAGTCAAACAACATGGCATGTGACCTAGAGTAGACATTCTTCCAGCTTGATTTGGCAGCAAATCTTTCTCCTTCACCTTATGGTAGGTACAGTCTCCATCTCGCCTCAGTGCTCTGGCTGCTTTTTGTCAAGAGCAATTGACTCAGTTCCCCAAACTAGACAATAGACCATCTATCAGTTTCAATTACTTACTAAAAATGGTCTGATGAGTAGAAAAAAAACTGTGTTCGGTGCCTAATCCAAAGAAGAAACGTCCCTAAGGAAATTTTGATTACGAATCTCTAATAGCACAGTCAAAGAGATCTAGAAAAATCAGACTGTGATTAGCAAATTAAAAAAAAAAAAGGAAAAATCTCATGGTTTGGATTGGAAAACTGTCTATGTGCCACAGTAATACACTGCCAAAAGCAGTCAGGCTATGGAAATCGTGATCTGTAATCATTAGAAATAGAGCTTATGTCTTCTTCATCCTCAGCAAATTTAAATTTAGGACAGATGACATGACTAGCCTCATCCCGGCCCAAGTCAAAGAGGCTAATTTTTTTCATTGTTCCTAGAGTATGATTTTCTAAGAACTAAAACCTTTACAAATGTCATTGACTCTTCTAACCAATTGGAGTTGCCAGTTGGTTCTGAGCCGAAAGCCATGTCCAGGGAGTTCCGTAAACTTTGTGTCATGCCAAATACATAATTCTGGTCTCTAAACTTTCACAATATGTTTTGAGAGTGGCAAAACAAAGAGAAAATTGTTATTCTAGTTAAGGCGATTGTTCAACAGAGTCCCAAACTTGTGGAGAAAAAAACTTAGACTGAAAAACTTAGATTGAATTGAAAACTTAGATCCTGACTTCTTGGGTATAGCATAGACCCGGAACTAAGTAGGGCACAACCACAGCTTCCAAGGCCTTCTGCCTGCTCAGCCAATGGAACAAAGTTATCCAACCATGAGGCTGGAAGTCAAGACTCCTGCCTTTAATTCTAATATATTTGACTCACATTTGCTTCAGTTCCACTAGACGTCACCACCCAGTATCACTTGAAATGTTTGGAAATCCTCCAATTAAGGTGCTCTGTGACTGTTTTCCCTTTTTGGAAATGCTTACATGGCTTAGTCACCCACGTTGTTGGAGAAGACTGAAAGCTGGAAAGCTAAAATGGAAAATACTTCAAATATCATTCTGACTGTTTAAGCCAGACTTAGCCTTCTGTTTTGTCCAAGTTTATATTAAAAGCAGTTTCTTTTTTCAGATCACATGGTCTAATGAAAAGTGATAATTTCAAACAAGAAGTATCAATGGAAAACCATGGAACAATGTAGTCCTATGTATGTATTGCAAAGTAAAAATAGGAAGATGAGATTTAGCCTCTGCTTTGGGGAATTTATAATTTATATGTTTGAGTGAAATATATTTACTATTTCCTGTACGACAAAAGAGCCATAATCCCTCACTTCACAGAGCACATGAGAATGGTGGAAATGAACAGTAATGAAATAAGCAGTGCAGTTACAATGCATCATATACGTGGTATGCTAGAGGAAACTGGAGAACATGTGAGAACACAAATGGGTACCTAAAATGAACTTGAGACATCAGGGAAAGTTCTCTGGAGGAGGCTGAAGTCTGAACAACGAATGAACTTTTCAAGATAAAACAGAGGAATGTTCCCAGTTTTAGAGAAGATTATACTGGTGAGGGTAGGTGTTTGGTTGTGGCTTATTACTCTACACTCACCAATTCCACAAATATGTGTTAAGTGTACACTAGGTTGCAGGTATATAGTAAAAGGAATCCTTTTTTTAGTTTCATTATATCAATGTAATGCTACTCCTAATTGTAGAATCAAAGATAACAGAACCTAACAAGTTATGCATCATATATTTCTTTACTTTATCTTTTGTTCAATAAAAGATAAAATAAATGAATATCTAAGAAAATAGCTGACATTCATCAAAATCTTACTCAAGTCACTGACACGAAAGGAAGTCAAAAATCAGGCAAAACCTGAACCCATAACTCATGCCAATACCACTGGTTAGAAAATTATTCATTTGTACTTCAATTCTTTGTGCTATGGAAAACATGCTAATTTGGAAAAACATGTATTTAGGAAGTTTTGTTTGTTTTTTTTTTTAGTTGGAGTCTCATTCTGCCACCCAGGCTGGAGTGCAGTGTCACGCTCACAGCCACCCCAGCGTCGACCTGCTGGAGTCCAGCGATCTCTTCTCCTCAGCCTTCCAAGTAGCCAGAACTACACGTGTGCACTACCACACCTGGCTAATTTTTGACATATTGTAGAGAGGAGGTCTTGTCAAGTTACCTGGGCCGGTCTTGAACCCGTCAGCTCAGGCAATCTACTCGCCTTGGCCTCCCAAAATGCTGGGATTACAGGCTGAGCCACTGAGCCCGTCCTATTTAGGAAGTTTTGTCAGGGATCTATGATTCCATTCATTTCATTCATATACAAATTCTAACTACAAAAGAATAGTAATAATGTCTTAAGGTGTCTAAAATATGCGTAGTATTAAAATACATAAAAATGTTGAGAGATGGGGAAAGAGGAAAAAATAATGTTACATTTATTTTTAAAAAGAAACAATAGCAAGTATGCCATACTTGTGAGTTTTTGTTTTGTTTTGTTTTGTTTTTTGAGTTGGAGTCTCACTCTGTCGCCCAGACTGGAGTGCAGTGGCCGCTCCCGGCCACCGCAGCCTCGACCTGCTGGGCTCCGGCGATCCTTCCGCCTCAGCCTTCCCAGTAGCCGGAATTACAGGCATGCGCTACCACGCCCAGCTGATTTTTTTTTTATTTATTGTAGAGATGAGGTCTCGCTGCCCAGGCGGGTCTCGAACCCGCAGGCTCAGGCAATCCATTCACCTCAGTCTCCCAAAGGCACGGGATTACAGGCTGAGCCACTGAGCCCGGCTACTTGTGAGTTTTTAAAGATGAAAATGTTAATAAAATTTTATTATTTTTCTCTAGGACTGTAGTCATTGATCTAGAACAATATAAACATGTACATAGATGATCAAATCTAACCAATAGTGACCAGATTTCTAGCTTTTTAATGATTTAATAAAATCCAAGGATTCAAATACATTCTTTACATATATCTCTTAATATATTTTAAATGATGTTTTCCTTAAATTGATTTCAGCAGGAGATAAGTGGTAGAAGAGAAATAAGAATTTTGCTTTTTTGTGTTTCTGTATATGATAACTAGAAATATCCAAAACACATCTAATAATTACTATTGCTGGGCACAGTGGCTCGTGCCTGTAATTCCAGCACTTTGGGAGGCAGAGATGAGAGGACTGCCTGAGCTCAGGGATTTGAAACCACTCTGAGCAACATGGCAAGACCTCATGTCTGCACTAAAAATAAATAAATAAATAAACTTAGCCAGGTGTGGTGGCACATGCCTGTGGTTCCAGCTACTTGGAACACAGAGGCGGAAGGATCACCTGAGCCCAGCAGATCAAGACTGCAGTGGCTATGAGCATGTCACTGCACTCCAGCCTGGGCAACAGAGTGAGACTCTTGACTCAAAAAAAATTTTCTTAAATAATAATTACTGCTAATGTGCTGTATATAATGTACAAGAAAAGGATTGCTCGTATTACCTTTGAAATATGTCTAGGCGAAGAGTAGTGGCTCAAACCTGTAATCCCAGCCCTTTGAGAGCCCAAGGCAAGAGGATTGTCTAAGCTCAGGGGTTCGAGAACAGCCTCGGCAACTCGGTGAGACCTTGTCTCTACAGTAAATCAAAAAATTAGCCAGGCATGGTAGTGCACGCCTGTAGATACAGCTACTTGGAAGGCTGAGTTGGAAGGATCGCCTGAGTCCAGCAGTCAAGGTTGTGGTGGCCATGAGCATGTCACTGCCTGCAGCCTGGACAACAGAGTGAGACTCCTACTCAAAAAAAAAGAAATATTTCTACATGATATATTATTTCTCAAATTGCATATTTAAAAATTAAGGAATTGAAACATTAAGAAATTATTGCAAGCCGGGCTCGGTGGCTCAGCCTGTAATCCCGCGCCTTTAGGAGGCTGAGGTGAGTGGATTGCCTGAGCCTGTGGGTTCGAGACCCGCCTGGGCAACTTGGTGAGACCTTATCTCTACAATATTTCAAAAAATT
>NW_007252280.1:40824-51914 GCF_000164805.1 Carlito syrichta | reverse complement strand
CGGCTAATTTTTTGATTTATTGTAGAGATGAGGTCTCGCCTGCCCAGGCGGGTCTCGAACCCGCGGGATCAGGCAATCCGCTCATCTCAGCCTCCCAAAGGCGCGGAATTACAGGCTGAGCCACCAAGCCCGGCTAAAACTATCAATCTTTTAACAAATGGCTTGCAAAATCCCCCAAAATGCAACAATCAACCTTTAGGAACTGGTATGAGCTGGCTTCAGCAAACCACTGGGTGGAAGTAAAGGAGGTAAGCTCTTCTAAATTTCTTGCATTATCCTGGATATATTAAGAGTAACCATTAAAAGAATAGTATTACTAAGAAGCAAGTAAAGGATAAATGGAATAATAAGAAATATTTAATTAATCAAAGAAAATGCAAGAAAGGAGAGAAAAAGAAATGTAAAATGGTGGGACAAATAAAAACAAATCATAAGTCTGTAGACTTAAACCAAAAGATGTCAGTAGTTGTATTAAGTATAGATGGACTATATATCCCAATTAAATATCAAAGTTGTTAGTCTAGATTTAATTCAACACCTAACTATGATACATACAACAAACATACTTTAAATATAAGAATATAGAATGAATAAAAAGATGTACCACATAAACACTAACCGATAAAAATTTACATGACAGCCAGGCTCGGTGGCTCAGCCTGTAATCCCGTGCCTTGGGAGGCTGAGGTGAATGGATTGCCTGAGCCCACGGATTCGAGACTCACCTGGGCAACTTGGTGAGACCTAATCTCTACAATATATCAAAAAATTAGCCAGGCGTGGGAGCGCACCTGTAGTTCCAGCTACTTGGAAGGCTGAGGCAGAAGGATCGCCAGAGCCCAGCAGGTCGAGGCTGTGGTGGCCGGGAGCGGCCACTGCACTCCAGTCTGGGAGACAGAGTGAGACTCCAACTCAAAATAAAATAAAATAAAATAAATTTACATGACTATACCAATATTACACAAAGGAAGTGTTAAGACAAGTTGTTAGTGAGAAAGAGGGACATTTCATAATAACAGTGGGTAAATTCCATCAAGAAGATATAAAAATTTGAAACTTGTACTCAATAACAAAAAAAATTGACAAAATAAATAGAAGCAAAAGACATATTCACAATCACAATTGGAGATTTCAACCTTCATTTATCAGTAATTGAAAAAATAAGAAGATACAAAGCCAATAAGATTATAGAAGATAGCAACACCATTAACCAACTTATTAGCCAACTTGACCTAAATAAGAAGCAGACAATCTTAACAGATTTATAGCTATTAAAGATATTAAATCAATGATTAATAAGCTTCCAAAACATAGAACTCCAGACCCAGTTAGATTCACTGGTAAATTCTACGACACATTTAAGGAAGACATTATACCAATTTTCTACAGTATGTTTCATAAGATAGAAGTAGAGGGAAAACTTCCTAACTCATTCTTTGAGCCCAGCGTTACCCAAATACCAAAGTTAGACGGATACTATAAGAAACAAAAATTATAGACCAATATCTCTCATTAATATTGATGTTAAAATTCTCAACAAAATATTAGCAAGTTAAATTCAACGTTATATTAAAATAATATACATTATGGCCAAGTGAATTTTATGTCAGATACATAAATCAGGTTCTATTCACAAATCAGTTTAATTCATCACATCAACAGGTTAAAGAAAAAAATACATGATCATATCAATAGATGCAGAAAAAAGTATTCGACAAAATCAAACACCATTCACAATGGAAACTCTTAGCAAATTAGCAATAGAAGGGAACGTCTTCAATTTCATTAAGAACATCTACATATAACCTATAGCTAACGTGCAAATGTTCGCATTTCTGCTAAGACCAGAAACAAGACAAGGACGTCCCTCCTCGCTACTCCTTTTCAACATTGCACTGGAAGTCCTAGATAACACAATGAAAAGAAAAGATATTCTGACTAGGAAAGAAGGAATAAAACTGCCTTTGATCACAAAGGACATGATCGTTTATATAGAAAATCTGAAAGAACTTACAAATTCCTCCTGTAGCTAATAAGTTATTAAGTAGGGTGAAGGATACAAGGTTAATATACAAAAGTCAATTGCTTTCCTACATACCATTTACATTAACAACTTCAAAAATAAAAGACTTAGCTGTAAAACTAACAAAATATATACATAAGGTTTATATGAGGAAAACTACAAAATCTGATAAAAGAAATCATAATAGAATTGAATAAAAGGAAAGTTATTTTATATTCATGTCAGTTCATCCCAACTTTATCTATAGATTCAAGTCAATTGCAATCAAAATCTCAGCAAGTTCTTTTGTGGATAGCAACAAACTGCTTCTAAAGTTTATATGAGAGGCAAAAGACCCAGAAAACTCAATACAAAATAGTCAATTCAATAATGATGAGTATCAGACTGACACTACACAACTTCAAGAGCTGCTTTAAAGGTACAGTAATTACCCAATGTGGTATTGGGAAAAGAATAGATAAGTACATTAAGAGAACAGAACAAAGAGTCCAGAAATAAACCTGCATACATAGAGTCAGCTGATTACTTACAAAGGAGCAAAGGCAATACAATGGGGCAACAAATGGTGCTGGTACAACCGAACGTCCCCATAGAAGAAAAATGAATGTAGACACAGACCTTACATTCTTCACAAGAATTCACTCAAAATGGATCACAGAGTAAAACACAAAACAATAAAACCATTTTAAAAAATTGATTCCAGCACTTTGGGAGGCCAAGACGAGAGGATTGCCTGAGCCCAGGGATTCGAGACCAGCCTGGGCAACTTGGTGAGACCTCACCTCTACTATTGTATCAAAAAATTAGCTGGATGTGGTAGCAACCACCTGTGGTTCCAGCTACTTGGAAGACTGAGGCGGTAGGATCACCTGATCCCAGCAGGTCGACGCTGGGGTGGCCGTGAGTGTGCCACTGCACTCCCGCCTGGGTGACAGAGACTCTGACTCAAGAAAAAAAAAATTTGGAGAAAATCTAGGGGATCTTGGGCATGGCCCTGTCTATTTAGATACAGCCCAAAGGCACAATCCACAAAAGAAATAATTGACAATCCAGACTTCATTAATATTAAAAATAAAAACTTCCCTGTGAATGACAATGCCAAGATCATGAGAAGACAAGCCACAGGTTGGGAGAAAATATTTGTACAAGATATATTCGATAAAGGACTATTATCCAAAATATGCAAAAAAAAAAAACTCTTAAAATTTATCAGTGAGAAAATGAACAGCCCAATTAAAAAATGGGCAGAAAACCTGAACAGACACACCACCAAAGAAGATACACAGATGCAAGTAAGTAAGCATATGAACAAATGTTCAATGTCATGTGTCATTAGAAAATTGCAAACTAGTCGTGAGCGAGAGAGCAGGAGCGGAGCAGAGCAATGCCTAAATCAAAGGAACTTGTTTCTTCAAGTTCTTCTGGCAGTGATTCTGAGAGTGAGGTTGACAAAAAGTTAAAGAGAAAAAAGCAAGTTGCTCCAGAAAAACCTGTAAAGAAGCAAAAGACTGGTGAAACTTCCAGAGCTCTGTCATCTTCCAAACAGAGCAACAGCAGCAGAGATGACAATATGTTTCAGACTGGGAAAATGCGGTACGTTAGTGTTTGGGACTTTATTTTTTATTTTTTATTTTTTTGAGTTGGAGTCTCACTCGGTCGCCCAGACTGGAGTGCAGTGGCCGCTCCCGGCCACCGCAGCCTCAACCTGCTGGGCTCCGGCGATCCTTCTGCCTCAGCCTTCCGAGTAGCCGGAATTACAGGCACGTGCTACCACGCCTGGCTAATTTTTGATTTATTGTAGAGATGAGGTCTTGCCAAGTTGCCCAGGCGGGTCGCGAACCCTCGGGCTCAGGCAACCCACTCACCTCAGCCTCCCAAAGTGCTGGGATTACAGGCTGAGCTACCGAGCCCGGCTGTGTTTGGGACTTTAAAGGGAAAGTTCTAATTGATGTTAGAGAATATTGGATGAACCCAGAAGGTGAAATGAAGCCAGGAAGAAAAGGTATTTCTTTAAATCCGGAGCAGTGGAGCCAGCTGAAGGAAAAGATTTCTGACATTGATGATGCAGTAAGAAAACTGTAAAATCCGAGCCATATTAAATCTGTACTGTTCTTGTTTTATTCTGTCTTTTTACATTAGCTTTTGTTTTCTAAACGTTGTTCTCCAAGCAATTGTATGTTTGGATTGCAGAACAATTTGTAGGATGAATACTTTTTTTTTTTAATGTGCTTTATTAAAAATGTTCTGGACCGGGCTCAGTGGCTCAGCCCGTAATCCCAGTACTTTGGGAGGCCGAGGTGAGTGGATTGCCTAAGCCCACGGGTTCGAGACCCGCCTGGGCAACTTGGCAAGACCTCATCTCTACAATAAATAAAAAAATTAGCCGGGCGTGGTAGCCCGTGCCTGTAGTTCCAGCTACTTGGAAGGCTGAGGCGGAAGGATCGCCAGAGCCCAGCAGGTCGAGGCTGCGGTGGCCGGGAGTGGCCATTGCACTCCAGTTTGGGTGACAGAGTGAGACTCCAACTCAAAAAAAAAAAAAAATGTTCTGAGTGAAGCTAATTGTCAACTTTATTAAGGAAGATTACTTTGTGCCCACCACCTAGTGTAAAATAAAATCAAGTAACACACACACACACACACACAAAATTGCAAACTTAAAGGAGATACTGCTTCACACTGTTAGAATGGCCAAAATCCAGAATACTGGCAACGTCAAAGCTGTCAAGGATGTGAAGAAATGGGAGCTCAATCATTGCTGATGGGAATGCAAACTGGTACAACCACTTTGAAAGACAGTTTGACAGTTTCGAGTCGGGCTCGGTGGCTCAGCCTGTAATCCCAGTACTTTGGGAGGCCGAGGTGAGTGGATTGCCTGAGCCCACAGGTTCGAGACCCGCCTGGGCAACTTGGCGAGACCTCATCTCTACAATAAATCAAAAATGAGCCGGGCGTGGTAGCGCGCGCCTTGTAGTTCCAGCTACTCGGAAGGCTGAGGCGGAAGGATCGCCGGAGCCCAGCAGGCCGAGGCCGCGGTGGCCGGGAGCGGCCACTGCACTCCAGTCTGGTGACGGAGTGAGACTCCAACTCAAAAAAAAGAAGAAAGAAAGACAGTTTGACAGTTTCTTATAAACCTAAACATGTTCTTTTACCATAAGATTCAGCAAGCATGCTCTTGTTATTTACCCAAACAAATTGGAAACTCATGTCCACACAAAAGCTGCACGTGAATGTTTATAGCAGCTTTATTCATAATTGCTAAAACTTGGAAGCATCCAACATGTACTTCAGTAGGTGAATGGTTAAATTATGGTATATCCAGACAGTGGAGTATTACTTAGTGCTAAAAAGAAATGAACTATCAGTCTATGAAAAGAAACTTAAAAGTATATTTCTGAATGAAGGAAGCCCATCTGAAAAGGTACCTATTGTATACAACCGTATGTCATCCCAGAAAAAGAAAACTATGGCGATAGCAAAAAAGGTCAATAGTTGCCGGTGGTTAAGAGGGATGGAAGGATGCATAGGCTCATTTTCAGGCAGTAAAACTATCCTGTACACTACAGTGGTGGATACATGTTATTATCCATTTGTCAAAACCCCCAGAATGACTGGGCTCGGTGGCTCAGCCTGTAATCCCAGCCCTTTGGGAGGCCGAGGTGAGTGGATTGCCTGAGCCCGCGGCTTCAAGATCTGCCTGGACAACTTGGCGAGACCTCATCTCTACAATCAATCAAAATATTAGCCGGGCGTGGTAGTGCACACCTGTGGTTCCAGCTACTTGGAAGGCTGAGGTGAAAGGATTCCCAGAGCCCAGCAGGTCGAGGCTGCGGTGGCCGGGAGCGGCCACTGCACTCCAGTCTGGGCGACAGAGTGAGACTCCAACTCAAAAAAATAAAAAACAAAAAACCCAAAGAATGCACAACGCCAAGAGCAAACCCTATTATAAACTATAAACTTTGGGTGATAATGATGTGTCAATGCAGGATGTTGACAGCAGGGAAGACTGTACCCGTGTCATGACAGAAGGTATATGTGAACTTTCTGAATTTCCTGTTCAATTTTGTTGAAGCTAAAACTACTCTTTAAATGAAGCCTATGAATTCAAGGCAAAACAAAACAAACACATCAAAAAGGCACCATGCAGCAACTCACTCCACAGTGTCATAAATTATTTCAAATTACTTAATTTTCTCTGCTCTGCCAGCCTCAGTGTGTGGCCCTCATCCTTGTAGTCTCCTTATGGCTTCAAGATGGGAACTCTACTTCCATCTTTATCTCAACTCTTCAACCAAGAAGAAGAAATGACAAGAGGAAGGGTAAGGTACCACCATTAGGAAAGAAAAATTTTTCCAGGAAGCATGAACAGATTTTTGCTTTCTATTTCCTGGTCAGAACTGTGGCATATATCCACTTCTGGCTGCAAAAATGCTATTTACTTAACTGGACATAATAGAGCTTTCTTAGGAAAATGGGAGAAAAGATATTGCATAGACAACCAGCAGTATCTACCACATAAATGCCTTACTTAATGCCTTAAGTAGTATGCCAGATTACCTTTATTTGCAAACAAACAAAATTAAAGAGATCAAATATATACCTGAAAACGTTATGTACACATATTTAGACCTGAAGCTCTCCAGCTGAATGTTCCCATGTGATCTTAGGTCGTTTAGGATGCCTGTGAAATCATCAACAAGAATAATAGCTACTGGGCATGTCTAGGCCCTAAAATAATTATCTAATTATTAAATTTAATTACTATAGGCGGCTATCCTTATTTATACTCATTGTTCGTATGTGGAAACTTAAGTTTCAGAGAGGTAATAACTTGCCCAAACTTATATAGGTAATAAGTGGAATAATTAGAGTTTGGATTCAAGTCTGACTCACTGCAAAAATTTTTTTCTCTCAAGTTTTTCTAAGTCTACTTTTTCTCTTTCAAGAAGAACGCATGTATTCTTTTTAAACAAAGTGAGCCTGGCCTTCCCTACCCCTTTAGCAATGTTTTGCCCAAATATTTCTCTCTCAGGCAGAATATGATTCTCATTAAAATATAATCCAGTTGGGTTCCCAGCACTCTGGGAGGTTGAGGCAGGAGGATTGCTTGAGGCCAAGAGTTCAAGCCCAGCCTCGGCAACATAATGAGATCCCATCTCTACGAAAAAAAAGTAAAACACAGTTCAAAGTTTATCTCCACTGTCAAAACAAGGTTCCCAAGTGGGTTTCTTCTTTTTAATGTGTCTTTTTCCTATCCAAAATAAGATCTCTTAGAAAGATTCAGTCTCCTCTCAGCTCTCACCCTTACCCAACGACCACATTGTTCCTGTTAGAAACACTGAAATTCTCAGAGATGTTTTTTAGTAGTATTTCTGTAGAAATAGTATGAATCTTTTTTCAACATTCAGACCTAAGAAAAAAGTGAGAAAATGACATGTGGGAGGATAGAATCCCTGCAGTTTATTATCTGAGAAGACAAATTGCTTTTTTTTTTTTTTTTTTTTTTTACAAAAGATGAAGGATTACCAGAAGACAGTATTTGCTGCTAAACATACAGCATTGTTAGGGTGGTTAAAAAGGAATTGGTGTGCAACTGGAAGAGCAAAATCCAGGAAGATCCCAGAGGAGACAGTGGGCCACAGCCTGGCAACTGCTGCTCTATTTCCTTGCTGTGAAAGCAACAACAAAGCCCTAAACTGTTCAGATAGATCTTAGAGAACTGAGAAATGTACACACTGAACTCTGAATGGTCAATAATGCTTGAAAAAGGAAAAAGAGCTAAAATTTCAACTTGGTTTTCCTTCCCCATAGCCAGGCCTTTACTTACAGGCAGGAAATAACGTAGCCAGGTCCAACAGCATGGTTCTAATGGGCAGCTCATTAAAACAGAAGAATGAGGCTGGGTACAGTGGCTCACACCTGTAATCCAAGCTCCAAGCACTTTGGGAGGACAAGACGAGAAGATTGCCTGAACCCAGGATTCCGAGACTAGCCTGGGCAACATGGCAAGACCTCATCTTTACAATAAATAAAAAAGATGAGCCGGACACAGTGGCATCTGTGTGTAGTCCCAGCTATTTGAGAGGCTGAAATGGAAGGATCGCCTGAGCCCAGGAGGTCCAGGCTGTGGTAGCTGTGAGCGTGCCACTGCACTCTAGCCAGGGTGACAGACTGAGACTCCGACTCAAAAAAAAAAAAAAAAGACTTTTTTTGTACCATGTCTCCCTCAGAATGGAATTAAAATGATGGCTTGTTTTTCAACAGAGACTCAGTTAATAACTGTAGACTGCGTTCCCAAAATAGGGGATCTGTTTTAATATTCCAAGTAGATAACAAGAGACAAGATTGAGAATCTTCTGTAGTGATATCTTCACAGATATTTTTCATTAGATTCCATGAAAGTTGTGGTAGACACTGCATATTTATTCTCTCAAAACCCACTTCAGGTCCTCTCTAGTGTGTGCCTTCATGTATTAAAGCACTAATATCTGCTTCACTCAGATTATTTTGTAGACTCGCTTGTTAGAGACCAGTAATGAGTAACCGAATGATGGGAGGTGGCAGCTACCTGAAAAATTAGATCTGAAGAGAAGAAGCATTTGGATCTTCTGGGACAACTGTGACTGAGGTTCTGCTCTGTTGCTACTAATGTCATGCCTGCCATGTAGCAGGCAGCAGCAACAGGAAAGCATTAAAACAATGCTGTGAGCCAGGTGCCGTGACTCATGCCTATAATCCCAGCACCTTGGGAGGCAGAGGTGAGAGGATTTCCTGAGCCCAGGGGTTTGAAACCAGCCTGGGCAACTTGGCAAGACTGCGTCTCTACAATAAATCAAAAAATCAGCCAGGCATGATGGCACACACCTGTAGTTCCAGCTACTTGGAAGGCTGAGGTGGAAGGATCGCCTGGGCCCAGCAAGTCGAGGCTGTCGTGGCCGTGAGCATGTCACTGCACTTCAGTCTGGGCAATGGAGTGAGACTCCGACTCGGAAAAAAAACCCCGTGGGAGTTTAGAGTTCCTCCCCACTATGTTGTTCCTGATCATTTAGTATCAAACTTAGCTCCCTCCCGGGTCCTCTTAGAAAGCTGATACACTACTTAAGACCCTAAAATTAATTACTTTATGTTCAAATTGTCTGCGACTAATAATCCTGGCTCATATAGGAATTTGCACCAGAAATACTTGCAAAAAAATGGACCCCTTAAGGAAACAGGAATTTTTTTTTTTTTTTTTTAATCAGGGCCTCACCCAGGCTGGAGTGCAATGATATGACCACACCTCACTGCAGCCTCAACCTCCTGAACTCAGGCGATCCTTCCACTCAGCCTCCTGAGTCGCTGGGACTATAAGTGTGCAACACAGTTTTTTTTTAGAGATGAGGTCTTGCTATTGTGCCCTGGTTGGTCTCAAACTCCTAGACTTAAGCAATCCTCTCTCCTTGTCCTCCCAAAGTGCTGGGATTACAGGCGTTAGCCACCGTGCCTTGCCATGGAGATGGGAATTTAACACTGATCATTGTATCAGTCTGATTAGTCTGATTGGGATTAGCCTCATACCATAGGTCGAGTGATGAAAACAACAAAATTTTACTTTCTTACAAATTTGGAAGCTGAGAAAACCAAAAATCAAGGTGCCAGACAATTTGGTGACTCGTGAGTGTCCTCCATCTTCCTGACTTGTTGACAGCAGCCTTCTCACTGAGTCCTCACACAGTGAAGAGAGGAAGTTTGGATGTCTCTTGTTCTTCTTATAAAGACATAAACCCCATCATGGAAGCCCTGCCCTCATGGCGTCAATAAACCTAATTACTAGTCAAACACTTTACCTCCAAATACCATCATATTTGGGGTAGGACTTCATTGTGTGAATTTGTGAATTTTGGGCACACAAGTATTCAATCCATAAGAGTTCTATATTCTGGTTGGATGTGAAGGCAGTCAGAGCTGAAAGCATTAGAGGCTGGGGCATTAATGTATTTCCATGGAATTCAGTGCCAAATTGTCACTATGGTCATCTCGAAGGAAAGAGCTACTGGAGGGCCTTGGTGGACCAAGTTAAGGCTGCAAAAAGCTATTTTGAAGAACATAGCTATACAATGGCTATATGAGAAGTAAGCTAGCTATTGTTAACTGTGCTGGAGAGCTCTAGTAAGGAAAATGGCAGGCTTGGGGTTTTAAACCCTTTGCTAAAAGCATAGTCAGAGAACCATGACTTCCCTTAATGTAGATGTTATTTTTATTTTTATTTTTTTTGAGTTGGAGTCTCACTCTGTTGCCCAGACTGGAGTGCAGTGGCCACTCCCGGCCACCACAGCCTCGACCTGCTGGGCTCCGGCGATCCTTCCGCCTCAGCCTTCCAAGTAGCTGGAACTACAGGTGCACGCTATCACACCTGGCTGATTTTTGATTTAGTGTAGAGATGAGGTCTCACCAAGTTGCCGCGGGCACAGGCAATCCACTCACCTCAACCTCCCAAAGTGCGGGATTACAGGCTGAGCCATCGAGCAGGCTCAGATGTTCTCTCTTATAGCTGCTGGGCAGATGTAGCCAAACAGAACTTGCAGGGTTTGATCCTATGGGTTACTACATTACAATATAAATTGAATTCCAGCCTCATTCAAGAGTCTTATATGAGAACTAGGGCACTAATTTGGAAAGAGTGGGACCTCAAGAATGAAAATAGGAAAATTTATGGAATTTGGAGAACAAGTTACCCATTCCCTCAAATCTCACTGGGCCCTCCTTATGAGCAAAAGGAATCTTTGCCACCTTCTTAGATAAGACTTCTGCTGCCTTGCTTGAAGACTTTGTAATGTTTCTTTTAAGGGAGTTGTCACAGCCGGGATCAGTGGCTCATCCTGTAATCCCATGCCTTGGGAGGCTGAGGTGAGTGGATTGCCTGAGCCCGCGGGTTCGAGACCCGCCTGGGCAACTTGGTGAGACCTCATCTCTACAACAAATCAAAAAATCAGCCGGGCGTGGTATCGCGCGCCTGTAGTTCCAGCTACTTGGAAGGCTGAGGCGAAAGGATCACCGGAGCCCAGCAGGTCGAGGCTGCGGTGGCCGGGAG